>NW_009648712.1:3591893-3655923 GCF_000708025.1 Charadrius vociferus | reverse complement strand
CCCCGCAAAATAACGAGGGGAAGCTTGTGCTTAAAAAGAAAAAAAGTTCCAGCAGGAAGCCATTCAATAGAGTCAGTGCCTTTCTCACTGGTCCTAGGAAACAGCCATGCTATGCTATACAGCACTGTGTCACAGGAGGCAAAACGCTTGGAGGCTGGGGAGAAGGGTGACCCAGATGTATTTTCCTTCCACCACAAAGCAGTTTTTACTAGCAAGTAGAAAAATCTTTGAATCTATTTTAACAATCTTAACAATAGTCCGGAGTCCCCCTCCTCACTGAACAGAAACCAGGCAACTGTCTAAATACTTTCTATTTGGGAAGTTTCCCTGTTATACCACTTGAGGGTATTAAATCAATATTCCAAATAAAGCAGTGAATCCTGTGCTTTGCAAACACTGCTTTTCTCCTTAAGAGGGTCCCCAGCTGCAAAGTTTCAATGCATCTCCAGTTTTCCCTTTTTTGCAGTCAGCACAGGTTGCTTTTGTTCATTTCTTTCTACATCTATACTCAGGTTCAATGTTATTTTTTATATCTACAGAAAGATAAACTGTTTCTTCTGTTTACCCTTCCTTTCTAGGCTCTTTCACTCCTTGTATTCAAGTTTAGTAACTCCAAATTTTTGCTGAACAAAGTATGCCCTAACTACACTGTCTGTTGTACCTCAATCACAAGAATGACCAATTTGGTCACCTTCCCTCAGTCTCTTTCTCAGAGGAAAAGGGGAGGGCAGTTGAGGCGAGGTAGGGGCGAGAAAGCACCCCTTGTTCCTTTTGCTTGCTACTTTGCTCTCCACAAATGAGCATCCAGTAGTAATTCTAAACCAAGAAAATTTAAGGAGATGCTGAGATAGGCAATACATTAGCATGTTGACTGACTGCTGGTTCATGATTAAATACAGTTGCCATGCTATGCAGTGCCTGTGAAGTGTTATTTGTTTCCCTAAATAAGGTTGGATTAGAAGAAGGCACTACATGTAGAACAGATGTTGCAGACTCTGGAGTACTGAAGCAAGTGACATACCTAAACTAGGTACACGTATCAAGCCCTCAGAGCCTGCGAGTCAGTTGAATGCAGGCAGGTAGTCAGAGGTGCTTGTGTGGGCAGCTCAGTGTTTTCACTGGTTTACAGATTGGTTTAAGCCAAATATTATTAAAAACCCTACAGGTGCTAAGTTAGGTATTTAATAAAAATGTTTATCTGTAAACAAAAGTTATCCTTACAACGGATCATTTTCCAGAAATTGGAATTTCAAGACAGTGCAACAATGCTTCAGTGTTTTCTTTGGCAGTAGACAGCAAGGTGAAATGTAAAATTCAAATTACTTCAGAAGAGCATGGTACAAGGTTAGAGAATGCTTCATCTCCCTTTCTTGTTCCATGCAGAATATCAAGTCCCTGAGACAGACACGGGTTATTCTTGGACAGAGCAGCTGTTTTGTAAGTCTAAAACCTGATGATCCAGGAGCAATTCCATTGCCGTTCAAACCCTAAATGGGGAAGGGAGAGAGAAAAAAACGTTAGAATTCCATGTAAATACAAGTTTTTAACCACACTGGTTGGATTATACTGCCTACTAGCTTGCTGATGTTCAGCTTTACATGCTGAAAACCAGCAATACAGAAGTCCTCGCATACTTTAAAAGACAAAGCAAACGCTTGCCAGTTGATGGTTTATTTCAGTCAAAGCAACCAGAAAATTCTACCTTGCTTTAAAACTATACTATTATGGTAAGAAAAATAACTGCTGTTTCACTGAAGTCATACTGCATAGACACGTGCGCTGAGAAAGGACAAGCTTACTACAGAAATAGTACTACGATGGTTCCTATGCAGGGCCCCAGGTGCTGCAAGGCTCCTACTCCCACTTGCAAACACCCAAGCTCCAGACGTTCACGTCTCTTCTTGAGGGAAACCATCACTGCGAGTGGGCTCTAGCCGTGAAACACAGCCAGGAGAAACTCTTACCCTGGCCCTCACCTGTGAATTGTCCTTTAAGGGAACAGCAAACACACAGAGTCGAAGCATCCACGTGTTCAGAACACTATCCGAGCCTATTTGTCTCAGTCGGCTGCCTCACTTGGTTATGAAAGCACAATTGGTAGGAGATGATGATGTTTAGTAGTTATACATTCAGGCTACTGGAATGAGCAACCCCCACGCATTCCAAAATGCCCCAAGATTTATTATTAGGGGCGGGGAGGAAGAAGATTACCATGAGCTGCACAATAGACTGGCTACTTATCTTGGAGCCAATCTATGCTACACAGCCAGTCTCTTATCACTACTGGAGGGTTCTTGGTAATGAATGCAATTTGTACAAATACGAGTGCTCAGTCTCTGTAACTTCAGCAAGGCAATGCCTGCCAGCATCAACACCACTTGGAGACAGTGTTGCTTGGATGCCGTGTTAACTATATCAATTCTTACCCTAACACTCTCTGCAAGACTTCAGCAAAATGACTTTGCCCACTTTGCTTAGAGAAATCTGGTTAAAACCCCCATATATTAGAAACAAATACCAGTGCTGGACTATCTATAGCAGTGAATGCTACTGTTGTTAGGGGGAAAGCATTGAAATGTATCAAAAAAAGAGAGATTCACCAGAGAGCGCGCACTAACCACAGAAAACCCAGGGCATATTGCAGAAATGGAAGCTGTATTTCTTACTAGCAGCATGCAGGGTATTCAGCACCATTTCATTTGCTTTACAGTCGATACTATTAAACACTATGAAATGCCATCACTTGAAATTTTCAGTTTGTTAAATGGCTTGGAACAAATGCGTGCGTGGGGAAGACTGCTGGCCACATCACACGGAGAGGGCACTGCTGTCCTGGTAAGACACAAAAGGGTCACAGTTCAAGTTTGTCATATGACAACCCTGAAGGATCCAGGGAAAAGATAGCGCTGCAATGCAGCTGCCAGCACGGGTTGAAAAGGAGGTCAATCCAACAGGATGCAGCAGAAGGCCTGAGGCAATGTTATAAATGAAACAAACCCCAAGGGTTTTCAGTAACCCAGCAGCAATGTCCTTTATAATTCAAAGAACTTTATGGAGGTGAAAGTATTTTCTCTCTAAATAGTCATTAGACTAGAAGTCTTACCTTTAAAAAGACACCAAACAAAGCCACCTCAATCCTGTTCACTCCCTTACAAAAAGGAGGCAGACAGCACAAAGACTGCTTTGGAAGCTGTTGGAGCTGCAGGATGCTACAAAAGGGCAGAAGCGCCAAGCTGCCTGTGCTTGAGACAGTTATGGATTTGTTTATTCTTAAATTCTTACCCATCATGCCCAGTGCAGAGACGTAGAGTAATGTTAAGCTGGAATATCACATCCAAAGCCAAAGCTTATCCTGGACTCCTGTTTGCTAAGACAAGCCAGTTCATACTTTAAGTTTCACGTAGCACCACACTGGCTTATCAGAGCTACCGAGTACAGCATTTCAGGGGCCAGGGGCTCTTTCACTAGTTACTGAAAATATCTAAACCAACAGATGCTACCACATCCAAGTTAAAAGAAAAGCTCCTTCTCTCAAAGTGCATGATGGTTAAAAATTAAAGAAGCCAGCAGACAGCCTTGGTCATTCCAGTCCAGACTGGGACTGCATTGGGGAACTCCCTCTGAATTAAGTTTATACGGGGATGAACACTAACTCCTTTTAGCTACTATCCCCTGGTCTTTCATGGGTTTGTTTTGGACTTTGGACCAAGCAGTGGTGGTGTACTGCCCGTCTTTTTGTAATAAAACATTCAGAGAATCAAAAGTGAAAACACTTGAAGGTAAGATGCTATCTGAGCATCAAAATGAACCATTATTTAAGGAGTGGCCCAACTCTTGAGCTCTCCAGCTGACACAATGGACACTTTAGAGGAGGTTCCTCTGCTGCTTAGTTCTCGGAGCCTCCTCTTGAGCTACTTCCTCTTGGGCAGCAGGTTGATCTTGCCTGGCCCTAGGCAACAGTCAGGAGTCCTGTCCTTTACAGCTCATATACCCCTTCCTGCACAGAAGCTATCCCCACGCTGCTTCTAAGACCTTAATACCCTGGTTAGAACAACACCAGCCCACTCCTTGCCCCCAGACTTCTCTACTAGATTCCTCCTGGTTGGGCATCAGCCAATTGTGTCTTGTTATTTTGGGGGATTCTTCACTGCAAAAACCTTTAGCCTACCCTAAGACAGCTTTGTGAGCCTTTTCTGAGGGGAAGGGAAAAATGCTGCTTTTCAACCAGGCCACAGAAAAGTACAAAGATAAGCGAATAGAAAACGCACCCTTGTAGAACTAATTCTAGCAAAGGGTACTGCAACCAGCCTGCATCCCCTTTCAGCAGCACCGAATTATTAGTGCCTTAACTAGCAACTTCTTTTTTAATTTCCTCTCTCCTATTTGTTTTTTATTAAAATTTTTCTTTTAAATGGGGAACACTCCTCTGGAAGAGGAAGACATCAGCCATATCCTGAAGATCCTGCATTTCACTGAACCCCCAGTACCCCACTTTCCTTCCGAAAGAGAAACAATGCAGTGACATGCAGCCCAGGAGGGGTAACTACCAACAGGAATACTACCAGTCAACCTGGGTATCAGCAGCTGACAGACCCTGTTCGTAAGCCAGGTAAGGTACTACAGCAATGTGGCTCTGCACCACTGGAAACCACCACCCCCCTTCACAGTACTGAGACCAGCAGCTGGCTTAAAACCAGCCGCAGGAGGCCACAATAGCTGCAGTCCTGCTTCTGGCCTATCCTCAGAGTGAAGTCAAATCAGCAACTTTTCCAAAGCAACGTGCTGTTACCCTTTCTTGATCCTCAGAGCCTTTTATACACACCTCAAAGAGACCAGCTACTCTGGCTGATCTTGGCAGCAGAACACACTGTGGACCTCCTGCTGTAGTCCCACGCCTGTTGCGCAGCTAGTTTTGTTGACAGGTTGCTCCCGAAACCTGTTTTAAGATCTCTAGAGCTCTCTCCAGTGGCTGGACCGAGAATTAAACACCAACTCTTTCTGAAAAGGCCACAGTCAAGTTGATACAGAACCACAGCTCACAACAAGCTCTGCCTTCACTGAAGGCATCGTCACCTTACTCCTAGTCTCCAAGGTATCTGGAGCATGTGATCTACAAGTCTGGATCACAGGTACTGACAAGGATATCAAAGTTGCTCAGAGCTAGTCTACAAGCCCCAGTACAAATCTCAGAGTGGTCAGCAGACACCTTCCTTCCCACCAAGTCCAGGTCAGGCTCAGTGAGCTGTTCCTGGCAGAGTACACTCTCCCTTCTCAATTTCAAACGCTTCACACCAATCACATTCAAAATTTTAAACTCGTAAGAGGGGGGCACTTTAAGGGAGCAAAGCATTCAAGTGTTAAAAACTCAAGCCAAGAGTTCTCATTTTAATTTTTGGTGTACCATAAACACACCCCAGTCTCAGAGCAAAGATCCCAAGAGAGAAAACTGTCATGGCAGTTCTTGTGCGCGTTATAAAAATACCACCAGCAGAAGGAAGCAAAGGCACAAGACAGTTTTCAGTGATATCTCCAAACACCGAGTAATTACAGCTGCGTGAAGCAGAGATATTGTTGGACGGTGGTAAAAACATCTAGCGAATCAGAGCAAAAGCATCCAGGTTCAACCCCCAGCTGTGTCACCTGTGGTCACACTGATGGTCCACGATATCTAGTACATTAGTTTCCCAGCTGCAGAACACAGAACATATTCCTGTCTCACAGGAGACAAAAAAGGGTTAAAAAGCCATTAATGGACTGTGGAATGCTCTAACACTTTCATGGGTCTCCCCCAGCAGGGAGGAGGAAAGAAGAGACCCTGTCAAAGTTGTGGAAGTTTTGCTTGTACAACTAAGTGCATAATTTAGGCCAGAGAAAACAAAGTGGAAAAAAGTTGATATTATTTTGGTGACAAGCCAGCCTACTGATGCTGCCTATTCTAACAAGCCTCAGTCAGCTAGAAGTACTCCCATATGCACAATACTAAAATACTACATTACTCAATATTTATATAAATATGGTATTTTTAAAAAATAAAGTTGGTGGCGTTCCGTGGTGGGTTTTTTGGTGTTTTTTTTTTTTTTTTTTAACCATATAGACCATTAGAGTAGATCAAGCCAATGTCTGAAAGGCTTAGATCTCTATTTCCAGGCTGCTTCTTGTGCAGCTGAAAACAAACATATTTATGATGTTATCTGCTGTAATCTACAAAGAATCCTCACAAAGCTGTTAGATCTATATAACAGAGAACGCTATTTAACTGCGCATTTTTCCTCAGATTTCATTGCAACATTCCTACAAGTCCTTTCAAATCTAGGCAACAACATGTTTTACATATTGAAACAAATTACTGCGAATGTAATGTCAGTTTATTCACTATTATGCCCAAGATTCATGTACGCATGTCACTTCGTATGGCTACATCAGATGCTTAATCTGTACCTGGAGGTAATGAATACTATACAAATATGTCATGTTAGTTAATAGACAATTATTAAGCTGAAATTTTCTGGCTCTTTGCCACATCATTTTAAGCAATGTATTGTCAACTAAATTATAAATCTCTTGACCCTTCACATGTCATCAACATTTGCGCATTACCAATATGTTCAGCCTAAAGCTACAATGCAATTAGTCATTTAAATTGCAGATATCTTTCACACATAAGAAGAATTAAGTTCATCTCTAGCACAGTGAAGGCACGATATGGGCCAATGAACTGTATTTCTGAAGTGTGTGAATGGCAGTCAAGAATATTTTTGCCTATTTACATGGGAAAAAATTCACATCAAGTGTACGGCCTAGACTGACAGCAGCCAGGAAATTTAGCACTGAAATTGAAACTCTCTAGCTGACAGGGCTGTGCTTAGGTCATACAGCAGATAAGTAAGATGCTGAAGCTATATTTTATAATTGCAGTAACACTTTTAGCTCCCCTCTTCCCCAAAGGTATGACCACGCTGTAGACTTGTCGTTTCTCACGACAGCCTGAATAAGAACCAGAAACTGAAATCAAAAGTCTGCATATGTTAAGCACGTGCAAAGTACAAAAAAGAAAATCACTTCAGACCTAAATCTCAAAATGGGCTGGACGAAGGGGTGGTAGAGATAGACAGACAAAGAGAGGGAAAACCCTCAAGTGTAGAAATAGATTTTGTAGCCTGACTCTGAACACCTACTTACATGCAAGTAATATAGGTCCAATTTAAAAGTGATTGCTTTTAAATTCATTTTCTGCAGCTTTTAAGAAAATACTTTAGCAGACTACCATGTACCAATGCCAGGCACCAGCCAGCAGCCTCTCTGTGCCCCATGGATATACAGGGAGCAGCAAACCTGTCATCCATTCGCTACAGAGCCAACTTCTGCATTTAATTCACGTTTAGACACAGTCACATCCTTAATACCAATACTGAAGTTGATGAATTATGCTAGCGTGTCCTCTCATCAGAAGAGCTTATGGCCAGAAAGGTGGCAGTAACTTCTACAGCTACCGCTTATAAGGGGTATCTGGCTTTATGCTCTTAACTACCACACATTTCTCCTGCAAATGCCAAAAAAATGTTATTCGATTGCCACACAGTGTAAAAACCAAAACATCTCTCTTCCCCAAACATTTGGAAAAGTTGGGGTTGTCTTTCATTCTGCAGAAAATGACTTGTTGGTTAAAAGCTTAGTTCTTCCCAGGTCAGCCTAAAGAGCATTTCCAAAGTTTAAACATGCACCACATACAGAGTATGTTTGATCAACATGCATACCGGCGTGCTGAGCTGTAAAGCAAGAAGAGTAAGTTTAAGTTCTGCTAACAATGATCACAGATATGGCAGAGACCTTGCCCTAAAAGAGAAGGCAACACGCTTGTTTTCTCCACCCACAATCAATACTAAAAATGGAACAATGACCAGTGTGGTAAACGGTATTTCTCCCATTTCTTCCTGCCAAAGTTCTTCCCAGAAAGAGAATACAAGCTTATTTGTGGACTGCTGTATCAGAAGACGTGCATCACTCTAGAAGTATCACATTATTTTATGCACGTTAGCCAAAGCTAGGAGTTTGACAGAAAGAAAGTACTTGAATGGCTCTGCACTGACCCCAGGATATCAGCTGCATCATTTACTTCTGTAGCAGCTACTTGCAGTAGCCTCAGCTTCCACAGCAGAGCTAGACACCACCTGGTCCTAGGTGGCAAGGCAAGAAAGACTCACACATACTAACACAGCAGCCAGTCTTGGTGTGGGACAGAACAGCCACAAGCAGTATCTGGAAGAAAGAAATTTCCTTTGCCATTGGATTAGGCAAAAAGAAAGACAAGACACAAGATTTACCCCTGAGTCAGTCAATGTGACCAACCTGGAAGGCGGCAAGTGAAGGACACACCACCAATAGCACTTCGGGGCAAGACAGACTGCATCAATTCCAAATAGTTAACGTGTTATCATTGAGCCAGAAAATGGACGAGAAGCAAGCAGTCTCCCCATAAAATTACACAGAAGGTCAAGCATCCAAGTAAGTTTTCCTGTATAAAGCAGAAGAATGGTCCAACCATAGTCTTCAGAAGCTGACCATAAGAGTAACAGCCGGTCTCCTAGCTCTACTTTCAAAAACCTATCTATCCCTTCTGTGTGATACCACACAAATATACTGCTCTCAGTTCAAGGCCAAAGATGAGCTGGGACCCAGGACACCTCTGGATAGAAGGAAAGAAAGTTTAGGTTCTCAGAACTGCAGCCTGTTTCCTCACAGAGAAAAAGCCTTAAATATCCGCAACGGTTTTCAAACTTCTAAGACTCCAGTTACAGTGAGAATGAAACAAAGCTGTTTCCAAAATAGCTTTGTCATCAGAAAAGCAGTAAAACTTAATCCAAAATAATCCTTGACTATTTCTCAGCATTGAAAACATTATGGGGCATGTTACCAACCAATAAAAACTATGAAACAGAACACAGAATCGGGAAAATATGTCTGTGGCTTCAAGTTTGTTTTTTTCTGATTTGTTTTAGAAGTGTTCTCCCTTCTCAAGATGAGTTATTTTTCAATTCTTCCCACCCTTTAATTCATTACTGTTCACCACATGCCCCCAAAAAAGGAAAAGAGGTGGGTAACAAATACACAAACCCGAAAACACATATGAATGAAATCCAAAGGCCTCTCCCCCTCATTGTATCCAAAAGTGTCCAGAGGGACCAGAGTGAGAGAGATGAAGATATTACCACCTCTGGAATACAAGTAGCACCAATTAACACATTTTCACAATAGAGGGATTTTCTTACCAGGGCTTTCTCAAATTACTCTTTCTGAACAATACCATTCAAATGTTAAATTGTAGTGAAGAAAACATGTAAAACTATGCAAACGAGTGTTTCCAACCAGAAGAGGAAAAGAATTCCCATTATAACGATGACTTTTTTTTTTTTAATTAGCCTAGAGCATTAGCCTTATTTTTTCATTACATGATTGTCGTGTCCTGCCTATGGCAGGGGGGTTGGAACTCAATGATCTTCAAGGTCCTTTCCAACCCGAACCATTCTATGATTCTATGATTCATGGATTTGCACCTACTGCTATTTCAAGTTTAGCGATACGTAAGCAATAATTATGGCAAGATATAGTTTACCCTTTTTATATTGCTTTTAGGTCCAAATTAGGTAACAGACACTCCTCTGGGCAAGAACCTCTTTCATATTTGCTACCTGCCACACTATAAAGTGATGTGGCTGCTGGGAAGCAGGCTTCTAGCTGTAAAGCACGTGCTCACGTCACTATGTTCTAGTTCCCAGATTAAAATAATTCATAATAGATCTCCTTAAAAGACCAAGTAAAAATAGCAGAATTTCAGAGAACAAGATAGGATGAATGTGCAGGAATGAGGCATTCAACTATCGCAGGGAAAAAAAACTTTCCAGAAGAGGTGGAAAACCAAGCGGCAAAGTACAAAGGAAGCAGATACCTAGGGCTGAGGAACCACCCCAATTAAACACAGATACTCATTTGTGAAGAAAGGAAACATGCTATGCTAAGAAAATGCTGTTCTTAGCCCTTCGCGCTTACTGTTATTGCAACAGACGATAACAGATACATACTGACCCAGTCTGCTAAGCTGCACTTTTCCAGTACCCACTATACTTAGTTACTGAATAAAGGGAAATATGTAACAAATTTGCTTACAGAGTTTCACTTCTTAAATACATACTGTAACTGATTATTTCTTCCCTGTCTCCCCAAATACCTTAGGGCTTCAGTTCACATCAATAATTGCTTGAAACAATTCCTTTCCTTTAATTATTACAGTAGGCAACAATAAAAAGAAGCTGAACTGAGTCAACTTTGCTCTAACATGGAAATAATAGATACAAACATTGTACAAAGAACATTATCCAAGGAAAGCTGAAGTCTCAGTTGAAAAACCAAATGCAGTTAGCATCAGTGATTTCATTCAATACTGTCAAACAATCATTCATACTCAGGGATAACGTCTTCCATCATACCTGTCTACCAAGATATTAGGCTTTAAAAAAAACAAAAATGGCCACAGGAGTATTATGCACAGATTTACTCCTTGCCATTGCATAGTCAGGAAGATCTGACATTTAAGATTACTTGAGAGTAAAGCTGTCTGTATTTGCAATTTGAAATGAGAAAGTACATCCTGCCTGTTTAAATTATTCTCAGACAGGTTGCCCAAAAAGATCATTTTACAGATGCCCAAATGTGTATCAGCCTAAGGCCATATTGTACTTGCTTTCAGTTTCAAAGACCTCCTTTCATCTCTGAAGAATGGAATGTTGTTTACTGCTCAGGATGTTTTGCCATGTTATCATGAATATATTACAAATGTTCTGCTTCTTGAACTAGAGAGTGTTTGTCAAAACCATTCTTTATTCTACATGAGAAGTCTTAAGACTTTTATAAATCCTGCTTATATATCTTGGGACACTTAAACGTCTAAGTCTAAACATCCTTCAAGTTTGCTATCCTGCATAATTTCACAAAAAAGAAAAAAGGTCCACAGAGAAATACTTTCTGGTAGCATGAAGCTTAAGTATTAGGCACCGGAATGCAAGATTGCATGGGAGAAACAAAAGTAGTTTCACTGGCAGAATTACTTTCACCTACTGTCCTTACAACTCAGTCCAGTAAGGCAACCTATATGAGAAGCATCTTAAAACACAGCAGGTAAATTTGTGACAATGAAATGCTGTCAAGGTTTATGGTTAGTTTTAGGCATGTTATGTCCATGTTCTTTTAAACTTGTAATGTAAATAGTGGATCACCACCTTTCAATAGCAACATTGTTATCTGTCTCACTTTGGCACAATCTCATGAAGTGTTTAATAAGGCAGACACACCGCAGACGATGTGAAATAACTGAAAAGTACCTAACAGGCAGACTTGTTAAATATTCAGAAACAAATCCGGCAATAATTACAGAAAACCACTACGAAGAACAGGAATAGTTACTCGATAGAAGCTTGGGGGAAGAGGAGAAAACGATGGGGGAAACTGTTCTTGTGCTAAACTTATTTTTTCTAGTTTTTCCAGTGGTATTATAAAAAACATAACTATACCTTCAGCTTCATGTGAAAGTGCATTAAAAAACTTCAAAGTGAAGAATAGCTGCTCAAAAGCTGGGAACGCTGCTTTCTGCTGCTTGTTTAGATACAGATTCCTTCACTTCACTTGCGGTAAACAGGGAGCGTTTGAGGAGCTAGTTGTGTCTCCACATCAGAAAAAATAATCAGAGAAACAAGTCTACCTCAACGCCTTATAGAGGCCTCGTGTCACAGTCCAGGCTGAGAGAAAACCTACAGATGCCACCACTGTCTCAGTTACATTGCAAATAGTTGAGTTTAATAAAAGGTCCTTCCAGACTCCAGTATGCAAAAACGCTGCAGTATTTTCAATCCTAGCACCTATTTAAGCTTCCTAGGCTACGAGAATGAAAAAGATTTAAGCATTATCAGAAAGGACAACTTCACCACTATTTCTTCCACACAAGAACTAGTTTCCAGGCTTCTGTTCGCTGTGCTTGGGTCACAAGCCAACCAGTTCTTCGCTTGAGCAACATTGAGGCTTCATGAGAAAGAGGGGCAAAACTGGCAACAACACTTGAATGACAGCCCACAACACACTTCTCCCAGCTCCAGCCAAGATGATCGCTAACAGAAGTAGGCTGTTAGTCTCCTCAGAAAGAACTTCTGCAGCCCCATAATCTTCCAGGTCCCAGAAACAGTTTATCTCCAGCACAATATTAAGAGACTTGTTAAAAAAAGAGATATGTTAAAAGCACCATCAAGGCACTTCTAAAAAGCAGCATGAGCCAGAAAAGGTGATCTGGCTCATTGCAGAAACTGAATGGTCTAGCTTCATTTATTTATTGCTTTTCTGGGGGATCTAGCCAAGGCAAACTCACAGTATATTTGAAGAGAGTTCCTATGCATTGTGCATGGAAAAAAGTCCACAACCAAACATCAAAGCAAGGGCCATTTCAAAAGCCATCCAAAACAGCCATCATGACTTCAACTGAGGGGCTATGACAACTAGCTGCCGTGGAAGACCACCACTGCTTTGTTACCCTCCACTGCAGATGGAGGGTAACGTTTCTCTGAGCCATCATTTAATTCAGTCCTTTACACACAGTGCTCTTATCCACATTTCTTCCTGTAAGACACAGTTAAACATTCCCAACTAAGTTTTTCAGAAACAATCCTTTCAAGTATCTAACACATGAACTAGTTTTCTTACAGTACGTAACCAGCCATTTCACGTAAGAGAATCTTCACTTCTTCCTACAGGGAAAGATAAAAATAATTCTGTTTGCAGATACAACAACATACAAGTCATCTCCATACCTCCAGCCCAGATCCAACATTTGATGAATCCAATGGTCTTTTCTTCCTTGGTCCAATTGCGGCCAAAGCTGTGAGGTTGGCTTCTCTTTGTTGCATTCGTGCTAACTCCAATTGTTGCATCTAATTTAAAAAGAAAACAGCAACATTATTTATGATATACAGTATGCTAAAGGTCTTGGTTCTCTTTACGGCAGGTTCAGACAGCTCTGTGGTCCCTACCGAAACAATGTATTTCACAGCGTCTTTTCCTGTCTTTCTGGACACTCTTGACAGATTCCAATACTCATTCACACTTAGACCCTTGAAATGCTAACGGCCCTATAGATAGGTCTGTGTAAGTGACACCTTTTATAGAGACCACATTGTGGTATCAACACAGCCTTAACAGCAGCCTTGCTTCCGGTTCCTCAGCTCATAAACTTTGCCATTTCTCATTAACAGAAAATATTGTTCAGAACTGGTTTATGAGGCTGGATTAGAAGCAAAAATTGAAATTACCGAGTTCTGTGGATATTCTTAATTCAAAATCTCAATTCATGACTGCACAAGCAAAACACCCAATTTCTTCACGCTGTATTACCTGAGCCCGGCATTCAATATTGCCACTCTAAAACATCTTGTTGTCCAACTGAACAGGATGCTGTCAGTTCACTGATACTCTTTCTTTTCCCAGTACGTATTTGAATCTTCAGGCATATCTGTGGCAAGTTAGACATACACTGCATATATTTACTTTCACTCACACCAAAAACCCATTCAATGCAAAGAAATCCTTAGAAACAACTTCTACTTGGGTTAAGTAAACTTGGGATGGGAGAGAGACCCATAGGCAAGAGGACTGAAAAAAAAAAAGTTTAAACTCTTCATTTCAAGGTACATACTACTTCATTCTATTCGATAACTCGAGATGCCAGCTGCTCTGGAGCTCATAGTCAAGTCTGCTAATAGACTTACTAGCTTGGACTGGCCACCTTGCTAACGCAACCACGCTGCTTTGAGATCCACCAGCTGTCCAACTTGGAGCACGGGTGGACGGGAGCGCACTCTCTCTGGAGAGAAGGAAGCTTTTCTATTTACTCAGGTTGAGTTTTTCCTTAAACACAAACCTCCAGATGTGATGTTAATCCTTAAATGATCTGATATGCAACTAGCACTGCTCCTTATCCCATGTTCTCCCCAATCTGAGGACTCAGAAAATGTGTTTGGGTGGGAATTCTCTACATTCACGCGTGTCTATGTCTTTAAAGAAAGTACAGCCATATCATGGTAGCAAAGCATCCCACTGTCCTCCCTTCCCTCAACCCTGCAAATCATTAAAGAATATAAAAATTATTTGGAATTCCTCATTCTTTCAGTAGATATTTTGCTTACTAATCTTGCAATACGCTATGTTTTCACTTGCTTTTCAGCTCTCAGAGATCCTACGTGGGGAAGAGAAATTCAGCTGACTAAGAAATAAGCTTGTAACACCTACACAGGATTACTCTCCCACTTGCTACTACTTAAGTAAGAATCCACAATAAAAAAAAAAAACAAAACCAAAATTACATATCATGGGGTTGGGTGGGGGATTTTTTTTTGTTGTTGTTGAAAAGTTTGAGGGTTTTGAGTGGCTGGCTTTTGGGGTTTGCTTTTTGGGTTTTTAGTTTGGGGGGTTTTAGTGTTGGGTTTTTTGGTTAAGTCTGTGATTTTACTTCAGATCGGTAGACTCGTTCTTACTTTAGTGATGCTGGCAGCCTCACATCAAGTATTGCAGTCAGCTAGACTATTAAAAGAAAAACGATATTTCAGTGCAAGATTCCTAAAAGAGCATCCTGCCCTGTAAGACTCAAACTATACACATACTCAAGATTTTTCAACAGAAATCAGGGAACACAAGACTTTGACATACGTATGTTAAGAGTAGTTAGGTTTTGGGGTTTTTTTGGGGTGGTTTGGTTGGTTTTTTTAAGATAAGACAAATGATTCAGTTATGAAAACACCACCATTTGCAAGTCAGCTTTGATCACACTATGTAGGCTTTTCCTTACAGAAATGTAGTAGTACTTCAATGCTAGATACCATCATTCACTCACCACACACTATTCTTGCTTTTTTTGTTTGTCTTTTTCAAAGTACTTAGTATTGCTTTCAAGAATATTTTAGAGACTGTAAGGTTTTATGTCCCTTAAACTTGAAAACTACAGTTCTGCAACTGCATGACATTACCCCACCTGGTCTACTTGCATAAGACGTTTAAGATAAACTCCCCTTTAATCTCAGCTTTAAATACGTATATTTATATTCAGGAACACATTGCAACCTACCAGGAATGGGGGAAAATAAGACTAAATCTGAAAAAGGGACTTGAAACTTCACAAACTCTGTGAAACACAGAGGCTTAGAAACTATTTTTATGTGACTTCATCACTCTGGATTAATTGGGAACAATGAAATGCTGAGATTCTTTGGCAGAGGCATGTGCTGACTTTCAGCCCCAGCTGCCCAGGCCTCCAACACCTGGAGCCATCCCTACTTACAGGCAGCAACGGAGCATCCCTGTAGAAGTATACCTTCCTGCTAGCAATGTAGGTCAGTTGTCACGGTAGCTGCATGTACACCTCAGTCATCTTGCCATGAGAAGAGGCATTACAACATGCCATGCCCATGGCACCCCTCTGGGGGCAGATTAAATTCCAAAAGGCTCCAGTGGCAAAGAAACCAGAATAGGAAAGATTATTTGCTTTTCTTTTAAGGATCACTACACTTCAAATGAAAGACTTCTAAAATAATTAAAACAAATAAGAAAAAAAAAAAGCCTTTATTAGCCTAACCTTGTGCTTCTATCCCTGGGAATCATTAGAAAACATATGCCCCCCTGTCCTCAACCCTATAAAACACATACTAACCAGCTTCACTGTAGTTAGACATGTCAAAAACAGGTGGCTGCTGAACATTTGGTCACTGGCTTGAAGCAGCATTGAAATAAGACCCCTTCTCCTTTTTACAGCTGATGTTGATGGGCAGCCATGGTAAAGACCAAGGAAAAGAGGCAGAGCTATGAGTTAAATACCGAGGGCGCTTTGGCTTGGCATCGGCACAGGGTGGAGGAGACTCAGCAGGTTGAGTGCCTCTTGGTGGAGTACCAGGATGCTGAGGACTGGGTAGCGCCTGGGCACCATCACTCATTTTCCTCATGCAATTCAAGCTGACAAAGCATGCTGTCGACACAGACGCCCTGCAGGAGCGAGCACTGCTGCTGGAGGGCAGTGCTGGCAGAAAACCCACTGATACAAAGGACAAGATGACATTTGGTGGATGGTATGAAAAAGATGTGCTGTCTAGAAACAGAATTGATGCACCTTTGACCACACAGTTCCCAAGACAACGTCAGAAATACATGTCGCTACCGTCACCTACTTTCCCCAACACATTTTCCACCTCGTAACGAGTCAAAGGATTTTTCAAATCGGGCAGAACCTCAACCAGGGGTTTGGAGCAAAAGGAAAAAAGAAACCATAGTCTTGTTGCATTCTAGACATCTTGGGGATTTTTCTGAGAACATAATTAAGACAAATGAATTTAAACACTCAATCTCCATAATGGACTCAACAGATCCCCATTAAGCAATATGGGCAGGCATCCAAATTACCCTGCTGAAGCCAGCAAAATCATCTTTTCATCAAGTTTTGTTCCATTAAAAAGTGTGAGATTAAATGTCCAAACACTGTGTGAGCAGTTAAAAGCACAGGATAAGAAGACAGACAGATAACATCAAGGGATACCCGAGGATACTGGCTGGGTAACTACTGCCAGATTTTCCTAAACAAGATTAGGAAAGAGCAAGAGGCAACTATGTTGAGTCAAATCTTTCTTTAACAGACAGTTTTGCAGCACACAAGTTAGGGCAGAAAGATCACTGCAGCAAGTGAAAGACAGTAAAAGTAGTATATACATTTTATTACAACATAACATAGAAAAGCTGCATCTAGTAGCGTTTTCCTTCTAGGGGCCAGTTTTACTAGTATTGGTGTCTCTGACTAAACCAGGATACAAATAGGAACTCTCATACCCAGGTTTGTATCTTGAAAACAGATGATTTTTCTTCCTTGAAGAGAGAAGTGTGTAATGGCAATTCAAGAGGAGCTGGGGGAACCTGTGCCATACATTGGAGCCACAAAATAGCAGGTTTCCCCTCAACCTGACCTACTTCATCGGCTGAAAGATGCTGCTGTTCCACCACAATACAGGAGTCCAACAGATGTTCTGTTCAAAATTCATTCCTCAAGAAGGGCATTTGAGAGGAGACGGTCTCCAGCCAAGAGGCAAATGAATGTTCATGCTCCTTCTCCCTCCTTTCTGATTTTTACATATGCTAAGAATTGCAGTACAAAGAGTTCTAAAAAACTGTGTATAAAGATCAAATTGCTATGAAAACGTCTCAGAACTTGTAAAATAGTCTTTGTTGCTGCTGGCCTTTTTAATAATAAAAATAGGGTTTAAAGTCTGGTCTTGCAGCAAGCAGGAATCTCTAGGGTGACACAATAACCATTTTAGTTAATCTGACCTGCAGCACAAATCAAGAAGTAAGGTATGTTTTAAAGTCCTCCCTTATAGTGAAATGGCATTTGCAGCATGGCTGTAATCACACAAAATGAAAGGTTTTTAAATTGACCTCTCTGTTCTTCACTCAATCCTCTACTGAGAAAAATATTTCTTTTCCTGCTCACAGACATTCTCTCTCACTTACGTCTCATACTCCACATTTCAGAAAATATGCAAAATCTATTTTGACTACTACGCCAATGACATCCTAATATTAAAAAGTAAAATTCAAGTTGCATAAGAAGACAAGAAGTATTTCAGTTATGAGACACCAAGACTCTTTTTTTTAAGCAATACTGCAAGTTGGCTTTCAACCCTTTCAGTTAGGAAGTTCATGATATCTGGTTGTTAACATTATCGGAGCTCCAATAATTCAAGATATGCAAATCTCACCAGACTTTCCCTAAACACTGCAAGGAAGAATCTCTCAAACACAACTGAAGAAAGGAAAAAGTATACTCTAGTACAAATAAAGTCAACTAATTCACACCAGCTAATCCATGATGTGTACAGCAGCACGTGGCTGTATTACCAAAGAGGGGAAATGGAAGAGCTACCTAGCTGAATACACATTCACCTTCAAAAAAAGAGGTAACAAAAATCCTCACGTCTGGTCACAAAGTACCCAAAGCAGAACAGGGTATTTGGTATAAGCTTTCATAGAAGACAAAGCACATGAAACCTTTACTCTCTAGATCCTCAAGGATAGCTTTACCAGGGCAGACTTCTCTAAAGGTAGAGACAAGAAGTTAAGCATCTGTATTAGCCAGGGCTCACCGAGCAGTAGCCGGTCTGACATGAAAGAAAAGCCAAACAGGTGGCACTTGTCTAGCACAATGCTGGCAGATGACATGCGTCTCAAGAAATTCATACCACTGCCCACTTCTGCAGCAGCTTCAGTATGTAAAGTACTAGGAAATAAATGAAGAGAGATTTCTTTTCTCCACTTCTCAGATTTAAGTGCTAGGAATTAAGTTTTGGGGAAAAAAAAAACCCAAAAAATCATCTTGGCAATGCAATAACAAATAAATACAGCTGTATGGATGTAAATGAGCTCAGAAGAAATGCTGGTAAGTCAGAAGGGGAAGCTGAACACCACAATTCTGGACTTGGTTACTATTCATATAATGGAAAGACTAAAAAGCATACGTACAGGATACTGGGTTTAATATCACAAAAAAAGTGGAAATCTCTCCACGTATGACATTGTAGGCTGACAAAGTACGGGACAGATTAAATAAATATTTAAAGTAACAGGAGAACTGGCAGGAAAGGAAACCAGGGAAGGCTGAAGACAAGTTAATGTATGCCTAAGGGTTATGTGTGCTATCCAGCAATAAGTACATCGGGAGTAATAAAAGCACTAAAGTAGATGAACAAGAATTTGTATAAGACTTGTAGGGGAAAAAAAGCAAGGAATATAAGCATACAAAACAGGCAGAAGCCCCCAATTCTTTTGGGTTCCACAGTAAAGAAATAAAACAATAAATTGATGAATATTAAAATTCAAAGTAAGTCAAAGCAACTGTGACCAAATACCAACATTTATTTTTTTCTAGCTTCCATCAGTGAAAAAGGCACCTGAACATTCACAAGTCCTTACTATTGTCCTTTACTGTACATTTTTAAAGAACTAAATGTTGAGGTACCCTTTAAGTGGGGCTACTTTCCCACTGAACTGACTTTTCTCTCGTTTCTATCCATTCTTTATTCTGACCATCTTTTTCAGTTTGACTGGGTTTCATTGTGTCCTCCATTTAGCGCTTTGAAAGTTTCCTACTGCTCCCAGTTGCTTCTCCCTTCATTGTCTTTGGAAAAAAAGAACTCCAATTTTTTCGCATTCCCTTAAAGCATTTTAAGGAACTTGTGACAAAAATGAAAAATAAACCTTAAAAATCTGTTTTCAATCCCAAGCCTCTCGCACTGGTTGTCATAAAGCTCAATGAGCATTACTGCCTCCAGCCACTACCTTTTCTATACAAAATTTTCTGCCCTACAGGTTGAATGCAGCTGAATAGCAGACTTCTCATATGGGGGACATTCTCTGAGGAAAACTGACATTTGAAGGCTGCATATTTAAACATTTATCATCCTCTCTTCTTGCCTATAATGCAATTTCTCTTCTTGCAATTGCTTCCTTTCAAACTGTTTTAATTAGCCATACAATTAGTTTCCACTGACTTTTCCCTCCGTTGTAATTTAGATTTAACAGCAGAAAGGCAGAATAGTATGCACTGGTTTGATATGCAGTCCTAACTTACAATAGGGCTGTATATAATACTGTAGGTGTCTTTCAGGTTAATATTCCACATACATGCTTCAGTGGCAGAACAGCCCCTACCATGGCTGTGTCCTCCAAGACCAGGTGCCCTTGTCTGTCTAGAACTAAAGAGTGCAATAAGATGTTTTGGAGAAAACCAAAATTTTTTTTCTAGGATAGCTACGAAGTAAAGAGGGAAAAAAATAATTTCCTTCAGTTGATATTTGACATTCTCTAATATATAAATAACTAGGTCCCTGCAGAATTTAAGAAAAAAGTCCAGGGTGAGTGACTCATTGACTCCTAATTTTGACCATTCTTGTTAGGAATTTCCCAGTGTATTTCCTTTTAAAAGGGTTTGTTTTGTTCAACAATTATTGATGCATGCCTGTGTATTCTAGAACACCTGGAGCATGCTTTTCCCTGTGCAGTTGCATCAGCTGGCCCCACCTGGAGTCCCAGAGAAGTTCCTGGGTGTCTAGCATCCAGCATCAAGCTCTCTTTATGTGTGTTTTCAGACACAGCCCAGGCTACTTTTGTTGCAAGGCCAAGAAAAGACTATAGCACACCACACCAAAGCAATATATTCTGTAGTTTGTTTCAGATGCAATCGTGTGCGAGACGACTGCTCAGTGACCATCAGCAGACCTGCATTACCACAACAGAACACTGTCCAGCCCTTGCAAGACATTACTTTCAAACTAATCACAGTTCTTCCAAACACACGGTATTTTGAATGATTTTCAGCTGCTGTACCACTGCATATTCATTCAATCACTCTTGAGGTCTCAAAGCTAGAGAATGTTTAAGACCTATCTTCCACCTGTGGGTTTCTCCCTCTCATCAACCAGTCCACCCAAAACTTGTTCTTGGCACAGAACTCTCTGTCTCTCCATTATCTTTTTGTTGTACTTCTAGTCCTAAAATTTCCCCTATTAGGAAGTTTCCAATCCAAGGCCATACTTTCAGCTGGTTACATGTCAATTGTAGTCTCTCAGAGAAACTTAGAAAAGGCTATTTGAAAATCAAAGAACAGGCTTAATGGAGTTTGGGGGGCCTTTTGTTTTTCACCAGCTAAAGAGAGTTACTCTCATCTTCCAGCCAGCTGGTTTTAGGGTATCTGATGCAGTATCTCAGCTGCTCTTTCTCACACTCCTTCAAAACACCAAGCTGAATGCCACATAAACAGACATTTGGTTCACACTTTTCAGTTTGCTCAATAATCTAATACTTTACAGGATTTCCATCCCCAACTTTCTGCAAGACTCATAAAACACCGAATCTCTGATGATAGCCCCTTACTATTTGCAGGGCTACGCTGCAGGTAATAAAATTTGTCTGTTCAATAATCATGCTTTTTTCTTTTTCCCCCCTCAAACCATGCAGAAGCAGGTAAGAAACACTACAGAACAATAAAGATAATATAAATCAGATAATTAAGCAGAAGCTCTCAGAATGTCACTAAAAGCTCATAAAAAGCCAATTGATCGCAATGAGATCTTATTTTGCTCACAGCATCTTGTTTGTTTTTTTGAGAGGTTATGGTTAACTAGGGAGTTTCCTTTTCCCCTGCCACAAGAGTGGTCTTAAAGAATTTGAACCATTAGGTCCAGAAGACTAAATAGAGAAGCAGCACTAAAGGGGGGGAGGGAGAGCAGCAGACAAAGAATCAGGTTACAGTTACTTGTTATCTGAGAATGTGAGAGAAAACAAGGGTAAGAGTTAGGATGGACACATGAAACACGAAAAAAAATAGATGACTTTTGAAAAAAGATACTACAGAAAAACTAAATTTCAGTCATTACTATCTAGCACCCAGGAGACTTTTTTTTTTTTTTAATGTTTTTGTTGGGTTTGTTTTGTCTCTACAGAAAAATTAGGGTTTTCTATTTTCCTCCTAGTTAGTTGATACTAAAGGTATTGAATTTTCTCAGCATCTCATTTGCTGCCGCCTTGTGACATCTGTGTCAAAATCATAACAGTAAAACGCACAAGTGCCTCACACAGTCAGGAACAAGGGACCGGGACGACCTGTGCAGTCATAAGTGAACAGAGCTGCTGGAAGAGCAAGGCACAGGGCAGGCAAGTCTGCTGTCCATCAGGTGCTTGCTCCACATGCTCCTTCTCCTAGTTCAAGATGTGGCTGCTCACCTTTATGCACCGATAGATGCTGCAAGGTGCCACAAGGTAAAAGCAGAGATGAAGGTAGCTACTACGGAATAAGCAAAGATGCTATCAGTACGTGCTCAACCCCAAGCAGCAATCTTGCAGACATACCATCTGAAAGGTTTGCCCAGCCTCAGCCTTAAGCTTCCTGGAGCCATACTACAAGCACACTCACTTTTGAAGACGAGAGACAGAAGTACAAAAGATCAGGGTTTACGTTTAAATTTACAGTACGCTGTTTAATACTGACATTTTTACAGGTCTTCTGGGATGCACGGTTCATATGGCATGCTTGTGCACGTGACAGTGTCCTACACTTAGGTAAGCTCAATTTAGGTAAGCTCATTTCAGAAAAGGATGAACCCAGAGATAAAGTATAAATACAGCTACAAAAATGGCATCAACCAAACATTTTCTTTGTAACTGGAAGTATAGTTGAAAGTAGAACAGGAAATAGCAGAAAGTACCTAAAAAAAGTTATGGCTCAAAAGTGCATCAGGGACAATGAGAGGACTGTATCCTCTCAGGTTGAAGTGGCAGATAAGGCTGAATGAAAAGCAGGGGTAATTTACCCAGACTTCAGGAATGCCACTGCACAAAGAGCTGGCCCATAAGGTGAACAAGGACAAAATTCTTGAGTGCACAAAGGAGCAGCTTGGGGCAAGCCTTGCAGCTGTCTCAGAAGGAATGCACACTTTCTGTAGGTATTAAAATCCGCTGAAACAGGTGAAAGGGGGGAGTAAAGAAAGGCTTAATTCATAGCAAGCTACATAGTCTAAGAATACAGGAAAGTGAATGACTTAGCATAGGGGAAGTTTGAGGCAATAGGTCATGCAAAAAGGGATGAAAAGGTCACAGCAATTATGTATAGCCTTTTGGATAAAAGAATCCACTGCCAAGTCTCTGGATGTACTTCCAGCAATGTTAAGATGTTGCCTCCAGCTGCTGGATGACAGCACATCCTGGATTTATAAGTATTCATTGTTAGTATGTACACTCTGCATTTTGGGAAACATTGCTTTAGAACATGCTCCAGTGTCATTACCCCACACCCTCTCCCTTCTCTGGGAGGTCACCATGAACACATAAAATACAGCTTTGAGGAAGGAAGGCCCATATTCATTCTTAAAGAAGTTTAAGAGGATCAGATCAGGCTTTCCAGTGGATACTTAACCAGAGTGGCCTGGAAAGGATCCGATTCCAGCTAACAGAGATATCAAAATTCCCCAATTGTGGTTTCTTAGGAGCAGGCTACACTCACAACACAAGAAGACAGACAATGGTGAGCCTTTCCAGGCTTTCATCCCAGTATACACTGTGCTTCTACGTTACCAGTTTCAACCTTGGGGTATTTGTTGATTTTTATTTTGCTTTTATTTCAGCTCTACACACATTTTTTAATGCAAATGTGTGCCGACCATTTATCTCCAAACTGTCAATAAAGTGTCAAAAGTGACCAGCTGCACTGGGGCTCATTTCCACTCAAGCTTGAGATGGTCTCAGAGATAAGAAAGCACCGCTGGCACAGAAGGTGGGTTTCCCATGCGGAACATAAAGCCTGGAGAAGTTCTGGCTGCCTCATTCTCTGAGGAACAAAGCAGCAGGACAGAGGGCAAGGCAATACCGACACAGAGATCTGTGTTGTCCCACAAGGCACACCTGCCTCTTCTTCTTTTGATGAAGCAGTTGGAGACCATCACTCTGGGAGCAGCACAGCATGAAGAAATATGCAGGGGAAGCGCGATAAAGAATGTGTTAGTCTGGCACCATACAAGATGCAGTGAAGGAGGTGAATTCAAACACTCAGTAGAACACCAAGCACTAAACTTAGACACCTTCCCTGCTCTGTTGGCGCCCTTTTTGTACATCTATAGGATGCTTTTTAAAAGAGATCTCATTAACAATACTAACCAATCTAAAAAAAAGACCCAAAACACATACTTAACTTTCTTCTTTTCTAAATAACCAGATCACGGAATATTTTTCAAGATCCTACACATTAACGTTCAGAGGAAAAGAGAAAAGAAGCTGCATAAATGAATAGTTTGGCAGTGTTTTATTAAAAGAAAGAACCTCTAGAAACAGCCAGATGATGCAGCAGTAAAGGCACCTACAAAACAAGACAAATTAGCATCACCCACTGATTGTTGATCCTGGTGGCACTAGAGGCAAACTGGGAAAGGCTTTAGGGCAACCTTGTACTCACAGATTGTAAGCATGAAGAAAGAGTTATAAGCAGAAAGAAAGAAAGAATTAAAAGGTAGGTAGATAGTAAAGCAAGTTCCTTCTCTCTCCTCTTATTTTACAAATTTCTTCTACTATGGTGCAAATGCAGAGCATTGATTCTAATACTATTTTACTGGATTTCCATTTGTTTTGCCTGGGCTCCTACATTAATCCAAACAATAAGGGCCTTTAAAGCATTCATAAATAACCTGCTGCTGCTGCCGGCACCTAGGAGCCAAGTGCAGCAATGTTAAGCAACAACAAATTTCATAGTTCAAGAGGCACAGTTAAGGAAAAAGGTTGCTCAGAAAATCACTCTCATTTAGCACAAAGATCCTTAAAAATTGCATGAAATCAGTCAAGTAACTATAGAAACCAATTTCTTCAGCTCTGTATCACACGTCTCACACCTCAATTGTCTTTATTATCGTCTGCTGTCAGATCCTTAATCAGAAATGTGAACAGGCTTGATGATTTATTCAGCGGGGAAAAGAATCTGTAGGTCAAGTGAAAAATTTCACACACACATACACACGCACACACATCTTCAACCTTAGGTACTTTCATTTCATTCTGTTCCCAGTAGCTCTGGGGGCAACTCCAGTGAGATCCAATATTAAGGCTCAATTAAAATAAGCTCCAATTAGTGGAGCTTTTTTCTCTCAGGCTAGAAAAGTCAGGAAATGGATATTGGGAAATGTAAAAAGTCAGCTACTGAGAGGAGGCTGCAGACATAAATGAACTTATTTGTTGATTTCTACAGTTGCTATGCAGAGGCCTCTGGGAGTAAAAGCTTAACCAGTCTAAGCTATAAACTAAAACCCCTGCAGCTAAACATGAACTGTGTGAAACAAGGGCTCCATTCCAGAACAGAAAACTGCTGGGCCCAGAAAATTAAAAGCCAGAGGCGTTTTCCATTTAAAACTAAATCCCAGTACCGCCTCCCAGCCAAAGAATTATAAGCAGTATCAGATTTACAAAACGAACAATTACCCTGGAAAAATGTAGCCTATTGTACAGTCCCAGATGCTAAATCTCAAAGTTTCTTTTTTTTTTTTATTCTAATCCCACATTATATTCCTACCAAGTGTACTGCTGCAGTTTACAAAGGACTGTTTCTAGACAGGACTGAAACTACAAAAATAAAATGTTAAAAAAGAGAGCTCATAATTCATTGACCTCATTTGAAGCACTGCCCTTGCCTGTGGCAGTTCCTGTCCTTCCCCAAGGCCTCTGCAAATGGTATGCAGCAGCAAAATAAACCCTGACCTAATTGCCAGGACAGGGCTGCCAACCTTCTCTCAACACACAAAGGCAAGCATGGTAACTGGAAAAGTCCTACCTCTTTCACTTTCTGCTTTAACTGCAGTTGCTCTGGATCTTCTTTACTGGAACGGCTCTACCAAAGGAACAGGAAAAAGATTGAACAGGAATTACTGGCATCCAAACACCATCCTATCCGTTAAATATTTAATAAATGACAATTTTCTCTGGTGATTGAAAGATTTAGCTCCAGGGCTGAATGCCTCAATCCAGACTGGCTTCCCTCCCCCTCCACGCACATACGCACAACCCCCCTCCTCATCTGGGCCGGCTGCCTCTGCTCTAGCCTGAAGCAAGATTAAGCTGAAAATGATGCTAACACTGTCAGTCAGGTCCAGTCTAGGCATGATGCTGTTCATGTCAGCAGCAGACACTTAAAAAGGACAGGAAGTATAGAAAAGAAAGGGAGTCGTACTCGTGCAAGTACAACATGATTCTTTCAAGTCTAGATTAAGTTTCCACCCATGGGGCTCCAGAATTCAGCTTGAAACAAAACCAAAAAAACAAACAGAAGATGATCAAATCACATCTACTGATTTTTTTTTTTTTTTCCTCTTATTCTTGAGGGGAAGGAAGGGGGAAGAAAGGTATTTATTCTGTACTAGCAGTGGCTCCATCAGGGGGTTGCAGATGGTAGGGTATCAGCTCCAAGGCTAGCTCTCTGACCTGACTACAGAAAAATACATCTGGCAGGGTGGTGGATCCCACCAGGCTCCAGGTTGAACAAGTATAGTTAACCCCTATTTCCAAACAGTGCCATACACAGGTATGGAGAAAGACATACCAATTTCAGAGCCAGAAATAGAGCCGGGAAGGACATTTACAGCTATGTGAATACTTCTTTTGTTTCATTTTGACCAGTATGAACTTCTCAAAAGAAGTTCACCCCATCACACATTTGAAAGAACTCCTGATATTTTTTTAAAGAATGTAAAAAAAACTAAAAGCCTTTTTCTGTATAGCCCAAGCTACCCTAAACATTATGGATTTCCAGTTACAGGGTTAATGGTTACTACATTTAAAGAAGAAATAGGAGAAACCTGAAGATGTTCACCAGTTTAAAGGACACAACTACTTCCTTAGAAAGCAAGAAGTGAAGTTCTTACCTTGATTGCTCGAAGCAACATTTCACGTTCCTCTTCATCCTTTCTCTGCTTTTCCAGCTGATCAAGCTTTTCAAGAAATCTCAGCTGTGCTCTGGTGTCACTAGATACAATGTACCTATCACTCCCCTGGAAAGAGAAGTTTGTTATAGACAAGCAAACTTTCATACACACCACTAGAGCTAATAAACCTAATGGGAACCACCTGAAAAGAACACCACCATTTTTTCAAAGCTGAAAAGCGTAGGCTGTTTTAGAAAGACTTCAGATGGTAGGTAGTCATTTACACATCTCCTCCCCACTGAAGCATGTGTCCTGGCATCTGTGACTAGTAAGAGGTTATTGAAAAAGTGATATTAACAACATCTAGTCTATATTAACTAAAACAACAATAAAATCTTTAAGTCTACAATTTTGTTTTAAACAGCAAATTTACATGTTTACTGTACGTGTACAAGACTGTCTTCTAGACAGGTTAAGAGAAAAAAAAAGAAATGTAAAGCAGCAGAATATTATATCCTTTCCCCTTTAAAGAGAAAGGGTCAAGAAAAAACAAAGTTAGACATTTTAAGCTTCTAGTGTTTGGTGTTCTGGTTTCAGCCATTTAATCCAGAATTTGAAACAAGCCTCAACTGATATCTCCAAAAAGAGGTTTTATAGAGTGGAGGGGTGGTTTAGCACTACTTATAATGAATCTTGGGGGTGGGGAAAGTGACATAAATTATATATGGTTTATTATAGCTTTAGCGATACATATTTTTGCCTCAGTGTGTGCTCTCAAGTCACAGAATAGTTTATGTTGAACAGTAACCTGTGGAAGTCACCTGGTCTAGTCCCCTGCACAAAGCTGGGCCAGTGAATACTGATGAATTGCTCCAACAATAACTGGAGACGTATGCATTGAAACAAGACTATGGTCCTTTTGGTCTAAAAAGTAACAACCAGTTTACTTTTCATACTAATTTTTTTCCCTCTCACTGGAAAGTCTGAGTTCAGTTTTACTTCAGATAGTGAAGAAGGCAGAGAAAGGAAAGTTCAAAAACGTGGTCAACTAGCAATGACGTGCTTGTTTTTACCATTCTGCTCTTCAAAAGACAGGCTATTTAAGCCACGCATTGGCCAGAGGGCTTTAGGCAAAACAAGGCAGGGAGCCCATTCTAGATGAGGCACATCTGTGCCACCTGTTTACACCACTCTTTAATGCACATCCTAGAGTCACCTTCTTTCTCTGTTGCTTTGTGAACTTGTTTTTTCCTGAGAAATTTATCCTTGGGCTTTTACCAGCCAAACATACTATATACTTTCAGCAACCCTTCTTTCTACCCTACCCCAATCCCACACTATAATGAAGCGACCTTGACACACAACTGTTCTGGAATAAGCACAGCATATTTTACAGCTATATTTTAAGAAAGGGTATATTTTAAGTAATAAATTAGTGTTTAAGACTTCATTTTTAAGACTATCAGTGACTTCAGTTGCTAAATTTTTAGTTTTCAAAACCCACTACACTGACACTGTTCTTCCCACACCCAGTCATATACTTTTAAAAGCTGGGAGGAAAGTGAAAGTCTTCTTGTAGGGCACCGTTGTCTCCAAGTCTGAATTCTCACAACCCAGCCAGAGCATAAAAATCAATCCTTCTTCTGGTATAAAGTTTGGCTCTTTTCAAAGAGCCACCACATTGTCATGTATCACCAACTGTGGCTCAGACCACACCATGTGTTGCAACCAAGAAGACTTTCTTTCCCAAGCGGAGCCTGTGGCTCTGCAAAAAAGTTCAACAAACCTTTCCCCCCTCTTCTGCTACTGCTAGAGATTATTTTTTTTTATTGCTCCCCACAAAACATTACGCTACTTTGAGTCAGTCTCAGTACATAAGTACAATTTGTTTTGAAGCTGCAGTTTATAATAATACGCCACCATGCTGTAATCCTTTTAAAGGGACAAAGAAGTAAGCTGTATTACCAGAATATTATTTTTTTTAGAGTTTAGAAGTGTTTTGCTTTGGAATGCCCAAAGTTGGAGTCTGATACTTACATTCTTAAAGCCAAATCCAAGACCTTATTCCAATTAGGAACACAGGCCTCTCAACCAGAATCGCCCCGATGCACTACCATGAGCTTATATGGGACGAGAAACAGGTGCATTCATAACAGTGTTTCAACTCATCATCAACTGTTTTAAGATAACTTATTTCAGGTTTTTAGAAGAGGAATACTTGCAGTTATATTTTGTCTTACTCAATAAACTTGTTCTCTATGATCATTTAGCACTGAATTGCTTTGACAGAAAACATTATGATGTATACCTGTTCATAACTTGCAGCCATTACTGTTATGATGAAGCAAGCTGGATTCAGTTTTTGTCCATGTAACAGTTCAACTTCCTCACATAAGGTCAAACTGTTTCCAGCTACAACAGTGCAATCTCAACAAAACTGAAGTTACAAGTGTAACTGAGAACAGAATTTAACATAGTGATGCAAGTAACCACAATACCGTGAGGTTAGATTTGTATGTGCCAGAGCTGAACTTGTGTATCTGACAGTTAAAAAGTCCTTTTTACTTTAAGTGAGCTAAATTTAACCTGGAGTTCACTCTTTATCTTGAAAGAAGCTGTTGCTTTCACACAAGGATAGCCCATTAGTGCATCTATATGTTCTTGTTATGAAATTCATTCCTCCACGTTTTTTTTTCCCCCCAAGATAAATATACATACCTAAGACTTCTCCACGGATGTGCTCTAAAGCACAGCCAATTCCTACCAACATTTTTACATTAGGTTTACATGTTTGAAACATGCAGCGTGGAAGCAAAGCATTCCTAGGTATGTCTTTAGTGAGAAAAGAGCTGGCAACAAATTCAAGAACAGCTGTACGTCTTGTCCACGATTTGCGACTTCCTTCCTAGATTGTCACATACATGTAAATGAATTTGAAATGCAACTGAGGCACTTGAGGTTTAGCACCAGGAATGTATTGCATGTCCAGGGGCACAAAGGTAAAACCCACATACAGGGAAGCTGCGCTCCACTTCAGTCCATCAAGAAAGAAGTTGGAAGATTCCCACAAAGACCAGTTCTCCCATGAAAAGTGAACAGTTCAAGTCATGTTGAACAGCCTTGCTGAGGACCGAGCAGGAACGCAGGCAGTTGCAGAGGCTCAGCTACTATGTGGGAACCTAGTAAGCTCTGACTTTTTATAGTCAGCTCCCAAACCAAGTTAATAACAGAAAGGCTTGTGATAAGTTACTTCTGCACTCTGCAGTTTGATGGCGGCGTGGAGTGGGTAGGAGGCAGCTGTCTGTTTTCACATCTGGGAGTGCTCACTCCTTCGCTACATTCAGAGCTTACCCCTTAAACCCATGCAGCTGCCACACCATATTGCCCTACAGGTAGCGCAGTTTACGGTTGCGGTGTACTGCTACTGCAGCTCACGGGGAAAATATTTTCATGAAGCAATGTTTACAGCACAGGACTGTACCACGCCTCTCAAAGCCATGGGCTCATGGGCTCCAAACACAGGAGCATGGCAGCCATCTCATGCTGTGCTGAATCCATCCATATTAAAAACGTTTTTTTATCACTGTACTGTTCAGTTGTCATCATTAATTCTGGTCTTGGGTATTGTATTACGTCACATGTGTACCCTTATACCTCAGCAGTTCTACAGATTATAGGAGGGAAGTAGCCAAGGAACCAAACCTACAAGCTAAACACCTTTATGGTCTCACCAAGGCTCTACAAAGGCACTGCAACATGAGTCACAGCACAGAGAGCAGCTTATAACAATCTGAAAGGCTATTCCTACTTCAGATAGAGACCACCATAACGCTTTTATCCTAATTAAGTTAGTAACTTCCAATTATATACCTTTTTTTTAATTTATTTCTTATATTTAGCAAAAAAAGGGCAAAAGTTGGCAAGTCTACATGGTGGCGCGGTGTGACACTTTTACCTTGCCAACTCTCTCTCTCTCTGCAGGGCTTCCCATCAGATGTAAGCTGCTAGGTGTGAGCTGACCAAACGGGGAAGAAGAGTTTCCCGAGTACGATCCCATGAATTATTGGCTTTTTAGACCAACCTCTATGCTAACAATAGTTACCTTGGTTTCACCACACCTATCCCTATTACTGTCTGTCTTTTTGTAATAAACGTAGGCCAATACAAAGCATTACAGGGCAACTACCCAATCCTCTTGGAAAGGCTCTTGGTAATTCTCAGAAATACATGGATCGCACATTGCACACTGGTACCTACCGATAGCCTAGTGTGAAAAGAGGACAGGGGCAAGTGCTGGGGAAAATGGAATACAGGGCTGTGTAAATACATATATAAATAGGTAACAGGTCTCCAAAGCCCTGTAGTATTCTGTTCTTGAACTTCAATTTCAATTTCTAAAAGCCTGTCAGCATCTCTCATAATAACATTACTCACAAACGCAATCCTGTAGGACACTCCTCTGTAGCATTAATACCATCTTCCTAACGAAAGAGGGTACCTGTGCCTCTAGGATTATTATGCCCATTACTTTTTGGTTGGTTGGTTGGTTTGGTTTTGAGAAAAGAGGAAAAGAAAGCAAGCTTATTGCAGTCTTACAATCTTATCATTGCTTCTGGCAATTCAATTAGACAAAAAACTCAGTTTTCTATTGCTTTAGTTCAATGAGAAAGAAATCAGCCCTATCAAGCCCACTGTCCAAAAACATTCCCTTGTGTCCTTGGTGTCTGCAAGACACCAAGTCCTAATGGTTACTCAGGATTTCAGCTTCCACCTCACTTTTGCTCACAAGCTCTATTGGATCTCTCTTTGGAGAGACAACACAGAACATGCGCAGATTTCTGAAAACTTCTCATAAAAAAACTCTATACTTCTTCTGTACTGTTTTTTTTTGCTACTGCATCTCCTTCTGGCAAGGAACAGCATACTCCAACTGCTCCAGACATCACTATAAATATTTGGAAGTTTCCAAATAGTTCCTGCTCTTTACTATTGCTTCTCCAGTGCTTAAAAGCCTATAAAAAGTGTTCAGTACAAAAATAACTCCTATCCCATCAGTTAGTTGCTCTTGTTAAATTTCATTAAGTATAAAGTTCCTATAAAAAAAAAAGCCAAACAAACAAGAACTTATGAGCTGATAGATACATCTGTTTCTAACTTCCACATTTTTTTTTCTAAAAGAGTTTGATACTGAAAAAAGTAAGGGCTAATACTACTGAATGATACACACAAAAAAAAAAACCTCAAAGAGCTATTTTGGCCACTAGTATGTTATTGCTTCCCATTTGTACTGTACAAGCATCTTAAGGGATACTGGTTCACTGGAACCAAATATACTTTATATTCAATGGAGCTAATAAAAGAGGGAGGGGAGGCAATCTTAAGTAGCACTGGTAGAAAAAAGTTCCGGAAACTTTAAGATCAAAGGGGTCTCAGCCTCCACATGGAGCACTTTCTAAAAATAAAATATTCAATTCAGTTTCCCAAGGCTTTTTACTGAGCCAATACTGCAGTTCCACCAACAGTAAACGCATAAAGCAAACACAAGCCCCTAAATCAACCCGACCACCGAGAGCATTCAAAAATAGCTTTACATTTACCATGCAAGACAGATTTCGTATAACAGCCACCATTTCTATAGAACAGGAGGAGAAGAAATGCATGCATTTACTCTCGTGCTGGGTTTTAAGAGCACCTATCCAACAAGTTGAATGAAAAACGTAAGGAATAGTTAGAGGCTATAAACAGTTAAAACAAAACCAGCCTTTGGTAGATACTGAAAATGCACAGATTGCATATGATGTGCCTATATTTGGGAAGAGGTTTACCTTCAAGGCTGCAAAGCAGAAAAACTTTGGTGCAAAACTTGCTTAATGATTTCCTTTACCTTGTGGGTTGATACTCTGTGTTGAGCAATTACAGTTAGTTTTTCTAGGAGCCCTCGTAATCTCTCCTGCGTAGCGTGGGAGATCAAGTTCAGAACATCAGAGTTAAGTTCCATAATGTCATGCCTTTTACCTGTGGAAGCAGAGAAAATCCATTACGTGTTTTAGTAGTAGCTGATAATTGAAATAATTAGCACAGCAGGTATTCTGTTCCCCCTGGAAGTCATACCCATTATGAATAAAGGTTTGGAGATTATGATTTTCCTGGTAAAGTCACAACTTCAAAGATCTTAGACATTACATTAATAAAACTTAGCCTGAAGCTTCAGAAAATATAGACATTGTTTCACTTAGCCTCCAGAACCACTCTCCTTGCAAGGTCATTTATAGGACAAAGTTAATAAGAACACAAATCAAGCTTCATGTTCGGGGAGGGGGAGAAGCAAGTAGCTGTAGAAATTAGTGCCATATTCTGTTAATTCCAGTAATTAAAAAAAATAGAGAATTACATTTTGCCCTGCTTGACACCGTGCTTGTTAACAACTCATGACATTTATTCGATGAGCGGGGATGGCTTTTGCAGCACACTCTGGGCACACGGGACCCTCTCACCTGCCTTGACTGACTGGCGTGGGGCAGACAGACCCAACCATCCCACGGCAGCAGCTCAGACAACACAGATTAAGTCCAGCCGCAGTTACCATGCCATCACCTTCAATCTTTTCTCTTGGGCTGCTGCTACACCTCTCTGTTTCAGCAGCTGCAACTGAGGCTGGCAACTGCTCCAGGCAAAGCCCCATGCCTAGAGCTGGGCATCACCTCCACAACCTTCTTGCGGCTGCAGGCTGCTGACGGAGAAGCCTTCCTGTGGTTGACACCACTGATCACGCAACGCAACTCCGTCACGACACCTGGACAGCAGCAACTTTTCCCTGGTAGGTACAGCAGGCAGCAGTTTCACACGCTTCATACGCCGTATCCGTCAGAAGTGCTTTTCCTTGCCCCTCACTGCATTTACAGTGGCTGTAATACTTTATGATGCAATATACAGCCCGCCTTCAAAACCCACTTGGCAATAAATAATGAAATGGAGTGTTAAGAATGGATAAACAGAAAACTGTAGAAAACACTAATCACCTATTTCATTTTCCTTTGCTACTCTAACTGAAAATGAATAACAATCTTAGAAGACAGGGAGAATCTACAATGTTTTTCCCAGACACAATCAAAGTGTTCCCACTGTTTGATCTTGCCCAGTAAGCATTGGCCTCTACTTTAGCTGAGTGCAAACTTCATTTTGGTCAAGCACCTTTCAACACTTCCTCTGCAGTTTCCCCACTATACTATCAGAATACTGAAACGTCAACTTAAAGACAAAACAAAATCCCCCCCAAACCTCAAGACCTCCCCTCCACACACACTCCCTAAATCAAAGAGGGCTCAGTTCAAGATCAGAAGCATTTGTTTTCTGAATTGCTGTGCTCCCCAACAGTATTCCTTCCCTTGCAATCAAAACACTTTTCATTTACAACATGAATTACTATTATTATTATGTGCAACAGCTACCATGCCAGCCATGAAACAGCCAGGCTTGTATTTTCCATCTTTTAATGAATTGTCTTCACACCCCAAACCAGACAATTATTATAGAAGTACTCTCTCTTTACGTTTTTGTAGAGCTCTTAATTTTCCTTATACCTACTTCCCATGGATAACTGGTTAACCTTCTACAGAATTTTGAGAAAAGCACCAGTTTCAATGTGTATTTTCCCTCTTCCACTAGCAGCACAGCACTTTTACTTCACTCCACTATGCCCCATACTGCTCAGATGGCACATCTGGCTCACTAGTGCCAGATGTATTGCGGTAGAGGACAGCATTTGCAGGTCACATGCTTGTCACAGGCTAGGTGCTTAGTTTGGACTAAGAACCAGTTGCATGTAAAAAGACTTTGTGATCATGTAGTCAAACTACTGTGACAGAATTATGACTGCACATGCAAACAGCAGGCTTTCCTGAGTGCTCAGCTGCAAAACTCACTGTTCCAGTATGGCAAGCTACCAGGCAGAGAGCAGGAGCAAGAAGTTGAGCAACATTCATCCAGTTTGCTGTAGACAGCAGTGGTGCTACACAAATGCATGCTCCCTGCTCTGACATAATACAACATGGCTAAGCAAGTTACTATTGTGCTCGGAAACTAACAGCTGAGACAATACACACACTAAAAACTCCCTATTACACTTTAGTGTCAGTCATTCAACATACATTCCACAGTATTATTCCCCGATACAAACAGATTTAACATCTCTTTTGCATAAAATTTATGAAAGATTCTTCCATAGAGGGAGTCATAAACAAAGGCCTGCCCTGTGCACATTGGCAGTTTGAAATTTCTTCCTAATCACATGGGCAGGATCTGTAACGTTGGTCAATGGAGCATATATATCTGAACAGGCTGAGGAATGCAAAAGCTGTCAAGAAAGTCAGTGTAATGCATCAACTTAGGAGCTGCAGAAATAGAAAAGCACTCTTAATTGTTTGATTTGACATTAGCATCTACATGGTTATGTATTCCATTAACTTTAAGAGTAATGAAGTTGCTCAGTTCTCACATGTAAAATTGGCACCAATTTCTTTTTTCTGGTTGTGCTTCAGACTATTTCCATGTAAAAAATTTGGAGAATAGTTATTTCCTAGAAGGGGAAGTAAAAACTCAGTATAGTTTTGCAGAAACACCCTAATTGAGATTGCAGATGTTAATAGTTCCAGCTCCTTCATTCAAAGATTGGAGGCTGGCTGATGAAACAGACAAGGAAATACTACATCCATATATATCTGTTACAAATGCTTCGTTCTCACCTATGTTCAAGATCTTCTTCTGAAGCACATCCGAAGAGAGAAAAGGATCATCTGCACAAGAGTGGATCACTGTACCAATGAGCTCAGAGTTTGTTGCCAAAATGCACGCATTCTCCTCGTTAAGATTGACCCCAGCCATAGAAGTCACATCATTTATGTCATCTTCATCTCTACTAAAGAGAAATCCAACATTTTATGCTTCATTCAGAATGGATACAAAGAAAAAGCCTCTAGACTATCAACAAACAAGTATCTTGGAGGGTACCCCTATACAATAGATGTTCAGTGTGGGTGTGGACAGACAAGGGACAGACAGCTTTCACACTTCAATGAAGTGCCTCTCAAGTATTAACTTGACTAACGCCTCAGTTACTAGGCATGCAAATCCTTTACATGAAACTGAAATTTTGAGCAAGATCAGAAAGCAAGGACTGAGTTAAACCTGGATTAAAATTCCCCACAAGCCCCCCCCCCGCACCAACCACTCTTACAGCCTGAAATTTGTTCTAAAATTCACCAGGTAGAACCAAGTGTTGAATAAAGTTAGAAATACTGACTCATTGAACTTATAAACGAGCCCATTTTCTAACTGAAATGTCTATCCTATGAACCTAAGCTTATAGCACAAGCATATTAGCACAAACCTGATCTTTGCTTTTCTTTTAGTGAGTTCCCTTAAAAAATAAGATACAAACGCTCCCTGTTAGGAGTATACAGAACCAACCAGACGTTGTCCTTTAAATCAGTCCTACCATACAGTACTTATGTACGTAGCAGGGAGGATGCTATGCTTCTGAAGAACAGCAGCAAAGCTCTAGTTCTTAACATCCCTCTGTCACCTGGATTCTGCTGTAGCAGCTTTGGTCTACGTATTCAAAATAAAAACTCAAGTCTGGCGTACTTTGGTCTAACATAACTAAGACTAGCTACAATCATGGCAAAGCTCATGTTAAGCAAATAGCCTGTGTGCCTCAGCTTTTTTTTTTTTTTTAAAAAAAAAAGGATCATTTTAGTTAAAATACTGAATGAATTTTTATGGAAAGTTTTCACAAGACTTTAGCAGTGAAAATACCCAAGTTATTTTCAATTAAGTTTAGGTTATCAAAAGAAAGGCTTTTTTGCTTCTCAAAGTGACAAAGGCCCTAATGGTGGCTTCAGGGGTTTAGAACCAGAACACAAGTCACCTTTATTAACACAGACAGGTGGAAGCACTCAATCTGAAGGGCTTTTGGTTTGGAAAACAAATAAAATCCAAAAACCAAAACTACCCCCCTACACTCCCAAGTATTCACTGACAAGGTTTGATAAAGTTCATCTTCAGAAAATACTGTGTGGCCTTCATAACTCTTGAACAAGGATTTAGTCAGAAACTTGGCATTCTTAGGTGAAATGGCATCTCTTGGAGGCTGTCTTCTGACTTGCAACAGGTAGAAGCTGAAGTTATTACAACATGGATTGAGTTCAAGCAATACTCAAACGACAAAAGAAAGTGTTGGGATTTTGTCTTAAACTACAGATGCGTTTTCTCCTTTGGGCTTCAATAAGTTTCTATGGCGCAAGTTTTCTCCCACAAACTTCTAGAGAGAAGCCTGGCTAGGAAAGGAGTCCAGCCTTCCCCTACTCCTCCTGCCGTTCCTTTGTTTGCCTTCACAGATAGGAGTTTCTATGTGATTTGTTCTGGGAAAAGGAGACCCAATAGATTGTCAAACAAGCTTCATTCATTCAGTCTAGGCATAGCTTCCTGACTAGGCTTGTGCCCCAGATCCATTGTGCTAAGAAAAGTGTTACACCCTAGGATTGTCAGAATGGTTAAATGACCACAGTCACAACTTAAAGCTGAAGTCACGGCTGCCAGAACAGCTTCCCTCCTCCTACCGCCTTCATAACCAGCAACCAAGCAGTTCCAAGCGTATACTCATGCTCTATCAGCCTAACAAAGACTCTGATCTTTCAAGAAGCGTGTAAATGAAGCTTCACTGCACGCTAATTGAGTGCTAACTGATCTTCACAAGTACACTCCAGTTTCCTCTTCTTAATGACCACTACAGAGAAGTCTTTGCTGATGGCAGAGGCAAGAATCCCACCAAAGAGCGGTGACTGCCACAGATCTGCTGAAAAAGGAAAGCCAGCACAACTAGCGCTGAGAACATACATCACAAGCTATCAGAGCTGCAGATGCTGGAACATGACATTACCCCAGCAGAGCTGTTTATGGAATCCAAGTAAGGATGTTTGCACCTCAGGTACAACTGGACAGCACACAGTTTCAGTAGATTTTTTTGCTTTTAATCTGGCCACAATACTCCAAATACTCATGCAAGAAGAAAGTAAACTTCTATACTATATATCTATCTACCTTTCTACATACACAAGTTTCAATTCCCTAAAACCAGCCTTTATTAGGTTACTATTTTCTTTAATATTTCCCTGCACGCAGTCTCTCTTGGGACTGTACACATACAAGAGCCTATATGCAAGTAGATATCTCTACCTGTACTGTTTATAAGGACCGATTCTAACTTCTTCACTGTGGGATCTAAATTTGGATAAAGTCACTGAGTCACTAACCTAGATGAAAGATTAATTTGCACCTACAAAAACATTTTTGCACTTATTTTACTTAACTCAAAGAAACTATCATTACATTTCCTTAGAAGTACGCTCACTAAAGATTAATGTAAGTTTCAGAAGTCATGTTAAGTTTGTACTTTTTATTGTTCTTTTTTCCTTGCTGTTCAAACAAACCTCAATAATTCTAAGTAATGTATCACGTACTTAGAGTAAACTATAAAAATCATTCTACTAAAGCTGTAAATTTAAAATATTCCAGAGTATACATGCAGACGTTTCTGTTGGATAAAGGCTTGCTTTCATTTTCAGCAATCCCTCGATAAAGCCCCTCTTCTACACCACTTCCTTTAATTGCTTTTTGCATTTGATCATGTAACACCCAGAAATGAACAAGAAAAACTCTCCCAGCTGTTATAAGTCTCCAGTGATTTAAGCTCATCAGGACAAGGGGGGGAAACAAAACATGGGGTTTTGAGCATTACCCTGCATGAAGTCAGCTTTGACATTTGTACTGAATATTCCACTGGAAAAGAAGCCCAAGCAATGCAGATGCACCTCAGGTCTACTAATTTGCCTGTATTGTTTGAAAAGTGAGTCTGTGGCACCCTCTGGTGTTTGACCAACGCACATGTCTTCTAAATCCATCTTTCTTTACTCCTATTTTATACAGCAGTCAAAGGGAAAACTAGAAAGGCATGCTTAACCCAAACGTCCGCGCAGCCTCACGGACAACTATGTGGGACAGAACAATTCCAGCAGAGCAAGAACCACCAGCACTCCCCACCACCACGGGGCAGGATTAGCAGCTGCCCAGATGTTCTCTACTGCTGTCTCACTCCTCTTTGTCTGCTAGTTGAGATTGCTGGTACCTTCCAGACAAAGTGCACAAGTCAGTTGTATTTGCTTTGGAGAACAACTCTATTAAATAGAATAGATGCAAAAAAAAAAAATATTTGAAGATGCAAATACATGCCTTATTGTTTCCAGGGTGCTCTAGCACATACTTTACAGAAGTACATAGAGCAGTTTATAAAAATCTTGATGCTTTTAAAACAGACTACCCTTTACAATACATGCCATGGGGCAATCAAGTGCCAGTAATGTCCATGTTTAGCTGAAATCATCTCATTTCTAGAAGGGTTTTTTTAACTGGGGGGTGGGGATCACCTTTTTTTTTTTTTTCTTTACTGCTTATCTCAAGTAACCAAAACAGCTCATTACAGAGCAGACAAGGTCAAATTGCAGCTTATTAAGCACAGCTTAGTGACTATTACGTTCTTGAATCCTAACCTAACCTAGTCGCACAATGGCAGTCAGGCCTGATGACATACTGCAATGAGAAGCCACAGCTTGAAGTGGCACATATACAATCACATCAATTACAAGATCTACTCTCTGCCTATTACGAATCTCATCACAAAACTTGAAAGGGGGCCATGGTGCTTCTCTCTGCCTCACAAATGATCGGCCAGTTGATGGATCACAGGTCAAAGAACAGCTGTGCTGGGAATAATAGAATTTAGGACAGGACAGAGCAAGGAATGTCTACTGCCCAGTTCAGATTAACACTATGTGGTGCTAGACCTGTTTGGAGAACACAGATCACTTGACCTAGGGAAGCCAAAACTTTAGGTACACGCTGCCCAGGTTCAGATACCTGAAGATTTTCATACATAGTTTTTAAAGTCAGAAAGTTTGGTATCGGTGAATATGTATCTAAAGAAGTAATTTCTTCAGAGAAGAGACTTGCTAGAAAAATTTAAGGTGAGCTAGAGATTTCAAATCTGAATTCTCCTGAATTTACACTACCTTGAAAATCATAATCCAAACGCAGGAACAGAAATCCATCTTGTACCACACTCTAGACACAGAGTTTTTCCTACACTAAGAACTTAACAATTCAGAGAAGAATTCAAACTTCAAGAATTCAAACTTTTTCATTCAAGACAGTTGATATATTCTGATTGGAAGATCACAAAAACAATGTTTCTAGGCTTTTTTGTTGTTGTTTTGTTGGGGTTTTGTTAATGATACTTATCAAGTGATTTTTGCAAATATCACTACACAAAATTGCATCACAAATTATATTTTGAAGTATATTTCATAAGAGCTTGAGGGAGCTGAACAGAGATAATGCTTTAACATGAACTTTTCATTTTAAGTTCTGGTTACCAGTGTTTCAGTGTTCAGTGTACACTGTATGTTACTGTAAATAACAACAGCTCTCTGTCTATACCAGTGCATACAAAGCTGTAGCTTTCAAGACATGAGAAGTCAACTGGTCAACAACACAAAGCTGTCGTGTCTGCTTTTATCACCAAGCTTGGAAGCTTGCCTTAAGGCCGTAAGACCAATAACGCTTACAGCGGTCTGTACCTCTGTTTCAACATCACATTTCAGAGATACAAAAATAATTTCTGCTTTTGAGAAGTTAATGAGTTACCAGAACTAAAAGCTTTAAGCATTCTTGTAATCTAACGGCCTAGAGAATATGCCGGAAGCCATAATTAGAGGTGTAGTCAAAGACTTTCACCTCTACATACAGGAACAAGCTCATAAGAGGAGCTAATAAAACATTTTGTAATACAGCACAGAGCTTTAGACAGGTTAGCAGTCAGTCCAAATAACAGTTCAATGCTACCTGGTGGCCTGTAAAAAACAGGTTATATTTGCTTTAATCCTAAGGAGAGCTTTCAATACAAGGCAACTTTGCTTTAGATTAGTTAATAGCACTCACAGAAAAGAGATCAACATGTCTCCTCTACAAGGGAAAAACTGATACATTTTGATGCACACTTTGTATAATTAGACTCTTGTCACAGCATGATGAAAATCCAACCTCATCAGGACAGTTTTCTTATATTAAAAATAATGAACATCTATGAGGTCAAAACTTCTAGGTTCCCCTTTACCAATAAGTATTCTAACATGGAAACCACCTATCATAAACAAGTCACTAAAGAAAGCTGCTTTTATCTGGGTTCTGTTCCCACCTCTATATTTGCTTCCTATAGTAAACTACTGATATTGTTTATTTTTACCTGAAGGATGTTGGTCCATTCTCTTTTATTTTAGCTTTCTGAACAGGAGATGCTTGAAGGGACAGAATTTTATTTCCTGGCAGGGTGATTTGTTTCAGAATGGAACCTAAAACAAAACAGAGAACATGCCATAGTAGAAAGCAAAATGAAAGACAGACAACTGTTTAATCAGTTAATACTTCTAGCAAAGGCTACTGCAGGCTCAATAACAACTAATTAGGCCCATTTGAAAACCAGATACTCGAGTCTTACATTCTGCATATTCTGTATGGCCAAAAACCCTACATGCTCTAAGCAAACACCCTCCTCTGTGCTGAACAGTGAAAGGTTTTAGTGAAAACTGCCTGGCTGAGACAAACTCATGTTATGCATCAACCTGGACCCGTTGAAGGAAAACGCAAAGTCTCACGAAGCGATTCTCAAAAGCATCACAGTTTAAAGGAAGTTTACTGCAAGGAGCTTACTCACAGTATTTTAACAAGTATATATGTTTGATTGACATGCTTTTAACAGGTGACAGAAGTCGACATGGTACTGAGTATCTTATGACAACTCCAAGCAGACTGTGAAAATGTTCAGCTTCTCGCACAGAGCCAGTTGCTCTCAAAAGAAAAACACCATCTTACATTCCTACAATCTACCAACAGTGTCTACTCATTTCTATACCTCAGCAGCCGTCTCCCTTCCCCATTAAAAGGTTCCACCGTACCTGCAGGAAATTGGTTAGTTTGAACAAGCGTATTCAGCGGCATCCTTTTCTCAGCAGATGTCTGTAGGGTCAGTGTTGAGGGTTGCGGGAGTGCAGACACTTGCTTTACAACGGTTCCTGATGGTTGCTGGACTACCTGAAAGTGGAATATCCAATATCAAGAGTGAGAAAAGCTAAACAGAGAGAGAAGTAAATAGTATCAACATGTTCAGCCAGCCAGAAGTGCCACTAGGCATGCATACATGTCTAGCTTTCAGTTTAAAGCAAACAGCATGCTCAGAATTTTTTTTTTTTTTTTTTTTAAATCATAGAATGCTTGAGGCTGGAAGGGACCTTAAAGATCATCTAGTTTCAATGCCCCTGCCGTGGGCATGGACACCTTCCACTGGACCAGGTTCCTCAAAGCCCCATCCAGCCTGGCCTTGAACACTTCCATGGATGGGGCATCCACAGCTTCCCTGGGCACTTTATTCCAGTGTCTCACCACCCTCACAGTGAAAATTTTTTTCCCAATATCTATTCTAAGTCTACTTTCTTCCAGTTTGAAGCCATTACCCCCTGGTTTGAAGCCATTTAACTTCACAACAAGAAACAAAATCTTAACAACTTGGTGGTGAGCTTTAAAGCCCAGCTTAATCAATGAGCTCTAGCAGACACTTCACCCGTGCTCTCTATTGAGAACTGTATTATACAAATTTCACTGAGGACTACACAATCCATTACACTGAGGCTTTCCTCTCCGTAAGTCTTGCTTAACGGACTAACTATTGAATATTGAGTCTGTTTGCCAACAAGTTCAAAAGGGCAGGTATCACATACACCTAGTTAAAAAGAGAGAACACCAAAACAAACAGAAGTCTTGCATGAAATCCTTTTCCTGCCAAGAATTAAGAGTACACACTATAAAGTTACTAATGCATTTTTGGAGCCGCAACATCAATTGTAAATTGAGATGCTGAGTTTTCAAGTGTTAAGCAAAAGTACACTGCACACATCAGTTAGCAGGAACATGAAGTACCAAATAGCAACACCTATATGGAGTAGAGCCTCTACACAAAAACATCGGTACACTGCTGAAGGGTAAAAAGGAAGGGGGTTGATAGTTTTGTTTAAAGAGGCACTTGAAAGAAACAAAACCAGACAGCAGGATGTCATCACAACACAAAACCTACAGGCACAGCCCATAAATACTAATTCTTCCTCTTCAGGGGTAGCTATTAAAATGCAAGAAAATAATAAAATTGCAGCATCCCCAAAAGCTTCATTTCTAAGCCTCCTAGCTAGCAGAATGCAGGCTGCAGCTTTTGATATATCCTTTGGAAAAGTTCTTGATTATAAGTAGTAGAAAGATGAGCTTTTACCAAAGCACCTTTAGATTGAATCATACTTTTTTAGCAGCAAAAAGCTAATACAAAAGGAATTTCCAAGGTAAAGAAACCACTTTTTCTCCTCTACGTCTTTTATTCTAGCTTCAGAAAGTCTAAAGAGCACTTGCACAGCAACACTGCACAAGTTTAATTAAATAAAGAATTGACATTTATTATACTTCAGAAATTAGGCTGTCTCCCTCTTTCATCTAAATTCAGATTTATCAGTAAACATCATCAGCATAAGTATCACACATTCACAAAAAGAGGTACTTTGCATATCAAATAGTCAAGGTACGCCCCACCCACCCCCATATTAATCTGTGTCATGGTTTGGCATAGCAGCACGAACATAGAACAACTGAGCTGAAGGTGGTGTTTGAAAACCAGACAATGAACAGGTAGTTCTTGAGAAGAAACATAAGATCCGTATCTCCTGACTTTTCATGCCGAGGAAATAACCATGGGAGTACAGGGACAGACTGCTGACAGAGTCAAGGCTCACACATGCAGCACCACCTTGCGAACTGGTACACACAGTCACATTTGCTTCTATGTATTTTTATGGAAACACAATTTGATCCTTCTGAAAGATCCAGCTGCGATGTGCTGGAAGTTGAAAATAACGTTAACAGCATTGTTTATGTGGTCAGACAATTACTGAACCACTGACCAGCTTGGATAAACCAGCACCTCCACTAATACGCACCTAGAGATCCTCCCTACCACCAGCAAGAATGATGCTTCATCTTCAGCACGCAAAACACTGAAACAGCACAGGAGGAAACATAAAGCATTCAAGATGAAGGTATGGCAGACAAAAAGAACAGAGATAGACGATGTTAAATCAATAGCCTAGGTGGAGATTGGGAAGTAAGTCAAGTAACTGAGGAGACTACATCAACAAGAAACAGGAAGTATGTGTTGGAAGTAAAGCTGATTTTGTGTTTGCTTTTCTAGCTGCTAGACTAACAAAAGCTAGAAGTCCTTGGGACCTGCAACAGAACAGGGCAACAATCCTAGAAATGTTGACAAGAATCTAATGCCAGAAAAATAGATAATATCTGTAACAAAGAGCTATTGCCTCTTTTCTTCAGGTTAGCAGCAAGAAGTAATAAAGAAAAGGGACTGCTCTTTTGTGCCCTGTTAAGTAGTTTGACAGAGACATCAGAATAAGAAGCATCAACATTTAAGAAAAAAAAAAAAAGCGATGTAACATCCATCTGACAGCATAGGGACAGCTGCCTGAGACAGACATTGATTAGCCTTACTGGAACCTGTTTTGCATTCATAAAGTGAAGCTCAGAGATAGCAGAGAGATGGTAAGCTACCACTACACACCACAAGCAGTATTGCTTCCTGAAGGAAGCGTCACCAGCTGAATGCAAAAGCATACATTCACGACAAAAAAAACCTCTCGAAAAATAACAGAGGAGATTCTCTGCTCAAGAAAGCTCAGCTCTGAGGGGACTTGACACTAACAACTCACTAAGAACAAGTGGTTGGAACAGCACAAACACCACTCCTTGCTTCAACCGCTAGCCATGTCCAGGGAGCATGTCTCACTGGTAATTGCAGGAACTACACCATAAAACTCTTGCTCTTTATGCTTAACATGAAGTTGTAGTCTCACAGCAGCTTTTGCACCATTGGAAGCCAGCAGCTGGTAATGTAAATTTTCATTTATTGTGCTTCAACAAGAGACAAAGCAATACTGCAGCAAACAAGCCTTCTTTCCAAGATGAAACCTCTGTGTATGCCAATGCCCTTAAATGAGACTGTGTTAAGAAAGTCACTGGGAGGGAACCCTGTCCAATGTGCAACTCTCACAGCACAGACGTGCTATCAACCCCAACAGCATCCCTGAAGAACAGATCCCTCAGTGCTTACCATAAAAACCCAGAATTGTGATAATTAAACCACAGAAAACACAGTTACATGTTATATCACTCCGGTCACAATTCTGAAGTTAAAATATTACAGTGCTGCATTCTTAAGCAGCACCAACATTACATCGGAGCTGGCACATGAAATTCCACTTTACATTCCCAAGCACAAGAGACCTAAATTAGAAATGGGCATGCAGAGGGAGTGTATGGCATCAGACAACCCTGTGGGCTGGAAAGGGAAAGAAATTGCTGGCAGTGTTGTATGGACAGATTTGCACAGCTGGCATGAGCTTCCTTTCAGCTGGCAGCAGGACCCTTCTGTTTAGGGAGGGGAGGTCCAGATTTCTTTTCTGATGGGAGGAAAACAGACCCTCTGTCCTTTCAAGGAAATGCACCAGAGAAGCCCTAGAAGATGCAGCCACTTCTACAAACTTGCTCTTCATGCTAATAGGTTGTCTGAATCAACACCAAGCTCCCGATATGTCTAAGCTGTGAAGCGGTCAACTCAGCCTTTCAATTACAAGACTAAAATTAAATAGGTATTTTGAAGAGCAAATCTTTTAATCACTGTGCCTGGGATCTACCCAAATAAGGATGAAAACATGTTTTGTATGCAATTCAATGCTTGTAAGGTACAGTGAAGAAAAGCAACTGCAATAGGCTGCCACACAGCAGTAGTGGAGGAGACAGAAGTAATTTCTTGAGTTCACCAATATCATATTCAAGAAGCGTTTCGACTCCCCAGTGTAGAGTTAAGCTTCCTTGTCTATTTGTACAGATGGCCAACCTTTCCCCTGGATTACATGGCTTGCTGTGTAGCCAACAAACTGCTCTCCAGCCCTTGTACAACCTAAGAAGCCCTCATTTACTTCTGGCTGGAATTTCAAATTTAGTCCTTAAAGATAGTGAGGGTATCAACTCCTTTTCCAATTTGGCTTTAGCTACTACTATCAAAAACTGTTAGTGCATATGCTTGATAACTGTTTTTAAAACAAACCCACTCATAAAAAGGACCCCCATCCCCTCCATCTAGCTGAGTGCTTTGTTCTTTTTAAGCAAGTCTGAAAAGGCAAAAAGCTGGTAGCATAAGCTCTTTAATTTAGAATGCAGGATTCTTGTATTACATTGCCTTATGCACTTTAAAAGGGAGAAATTTTAAAAAACAAAACATTTCAGGGGCCTGAATACTGTTAAATTAAGTATACACAATAAACAAACTACAAAGAATATTCACACCCTAGATGCCCTACTATACCTGTAGAAAGTAAATCTAGCTTCCTATGAAGTCTAATGTGTTCCCCTCTTTTTAAGGAACAAATCTTTACAAGGAAGTCCTATTCAAGAATCAAGTTCTTTATGTGCCAAAGGGAGACTATTCTCTCAAAATACTTGAGAACATTATTTGTGGGTAGACCAGTCAGACAGCATACTACTCAGTATCTCAAGCACCCATAAACCAAACGATGTATTTCACAGCATTGCTCTTTTGGGTATACCTGTGATCCGCAGTTTGTTGGTATTTAGCATTAACATTAGCAAGAAGTTAACCTGTGCCAAGAAAAAAATGTTAACACATTGCTTTTGAGGGTATTGTTTTAATAAGACATTTATTCCTCCAGGAATTTGTTAGCTAATGAGGCCTGATAGAAAAAGCTCACTTTTGGATGACTTCATAATTAACATGTCTTAGTAAATCTGGAGGTCGGAACTCTTCTCTGAAAAGCTCCTTGAGCTAGTTTGTATATTGCAGTTAACATATCACTAAACATCATCGAGCCACCTGTGCCTGCAAAATATCCACAGTGGGAACTACCAAGATAGAGAGACTGGAATCCCTTGTGGCTAGCTGAGGCACAGCCCTGACAGGGCATTTAATAGTAATTAACCTAAGCATTCCATCACCATTTTCCGTTTCTGACACTAGTATTTCCTGCTTTTTCTTTCAGATGCCAGCCCAGCCTGGCTGCACGCATCGCAAGGGTCAAAACTCATGTTCCCTCGTGTCTCAAGCTGGATGTTCAGTCTGGTTGAATGGTGGTCTTGCATAAGACCGAGGTTACAGCTTGGCTTTAGATTCACCTTTTCAGCAAGGGCTCAATATCCTTAACTATGACAAACATAACTTATGAACTCATGACAGTTTAGCTTGTGCTTAACTCGTGACAAGCTAGCTCCATATGTAAAAAAAAAAAAAGTTAAGATCCAAATTGGTATCCTCTTTACAACACAGTAAGAGTCAGAGTATAAAGAAGCCCAGCTACAGAGAAGCCGAGAAAATAATCTTACCAACTGTTTCACTTTAACCACCTGCTGAGAACCCACTGAACGCGCCACGATGGAGTTTGGCTGTGGGATTTTAATACTGACTGGGGTTCCAATGACTGGTTTCAGAGGCTGGAGAGGGGTTGCTGCTGAAGATGCCGCTGTAGAGACCAGTAGTGGCTTTGCAGACTGGAGAGAGGATGTTGCTACGGTAGAGCTGAAGACTGGCTTGACAGTATGGATAGTAGTCAGCCCTGATGTTGCTATCGTTGTGGTGAGGACTGAAGCTGCAGGCCGAAGAGACGCTGTCACCACTGCAGAGGAAGGAATAGGCTTAGGCTTCACAGTCTGCAGAGAAGCTGTCGCCAACGCACTGGCAATGACTGGTTTTATAACTGGAGTAGCTGTGACTGTTACAGAGGCCGACACTGATTTTGTAACTGGAATAGAAGTTGTTGCTACAGTTGAGGTTGCCACCGCTATCGAAGGAGCTGGTGCTGCAGAGGCACAAGTCGAAACAGCATCTTGGGTTGGAGCTGGCTGCTGCATACACTGCTGGATAAAGCTCTGAGCATTGGGCATTAGCTGCCGTAAAGCAAGCATGCTTTTCTAGAAGAAAAATGAAAAAACACTGGACATATCAGCAGTCTTACACAATAGCATTAGCAACTGAATCTTATTCCTTATCTTCCAATGTATTTTTTCATGAGACAATCAATTGCTTATTCTAAACAAGTTTTGCTAAAATTCAGGTACCCTTAAATCGATGACTATATGGCTCAGTGAAGACCACAAGAATCACCAGTACAGGCTGAGAAATGGTCAACAGTCACCATGGCTTCACTACATGTAGCAAATCCCATCTATAGGGAAACTCACCCCTAGCTTTGTTCTTTTGTTTCGATTTTTTAATTTGAAATTTGTGCTCCAGAAAGACCGTTTTAACTGCTTTACCACCTCAAAAAATTTTGGTTTTGCCAAAACCCCCTACTATAATTTATCAGCTGTGCTTATTCCACGGAGCCTGCCTGACAGAGAACTACAAATTATCCAATAAAGTCAGAAACACGCTCTGAAGATATGAGCATTTCTATACCAATACAGCTGTATCTACACTAGGGGGGGATACCACTTTAATAATGCCTGTATAGCTGCAGCAGCACAACTTAAGCCAGATAGTTTTCTGCAACAAGAGAACATTAGTAAAGGTATCTAGCAACATCTCATTTTTACTACAGCTATGTTTGAGAAGGTTAATGGACAGAATAATCTTCAAGCCGTCTACAGATTTTTCTCCCTGACTATTTACAATCTGTTATGACTCAGAACCAGGGGAAATCAGTTCTGCAGCTACATGTATATTCTCACAAACCCTTCCCCCACCCCCAACAGCTTCTGAAGTTTGTAAGAGCCTTCAGCGCAGTGCTGTTGCTCTGGGCTTCATGCAAAAGGAACATGTTGTCTCACATGCTAATATATCAAGTGAACAAATCGTTTGGACAAATTGTTTGGACATCTACACTTTCTGTGGCACACCTATCTTTAATGTTCACTTTGTTTTCTTTTAAAAGGCTGTTCAGCTTTCCTCATGCTCCCAATGCAATTTATTTACCAAAATACCAGAATTGATTTACCAAAAGCATCCAGCACAGATTTTAAAAATCAAGCAGGCTTTACAGCAAAAGTCGCTGTACTTTTCCACCTATTGGAACAGACAAAACAAAACACATGCAACAACTTCAACAACAACCTGCAGCTCAAAGATAAGAGACAACTCCAGAGAGTCCTCCCTAAAATTCCACTTCACTAGCTAAAAGTGAATTGGCAACCCGCTGTATTATATTTCTTTCCAGACTTGAGCTGCAAGCACTTCACCCCCAAACAAGGACAGCACCAAATCTTGTCTCACTTTAGAGAAGTGCTCCTGAAGTCAGCTTCCCTTTGGCACTCAGTCCTGTCACAGGTGCTCAGAGTTACAGACCAGACCTAACTGGTGTGTATTAACACATCCTTAAGGTATTTCAGAAAAAAGCAATCAGGGTGCAAGATGTTTTAAAGGATGGGTAACACTACAAAGTCAGCTAACTTTGACCATGACAATGTCTAATCGACATTTCTGAAGTCACAGTATTTCTTTGTTAATATAGCGTGTAGTAGGGACAGAGCACCTTGTCAAAGATTATAGGATATGGAAACTGCCCCAAAAGCCTAGATGATACCAGTACCTGGCAGGAGAAACATGCAACAGCTCTGCTGTGATGGGTCAGGTCTGACCCATGCTGATGAACCCAACTCAACTCCTGTAGAACTGCCTCAAGGTCTGGGCAGCCCCCGACATTGTGGGATGGCTTACTAACTCAGGCCAAGCACTTCTGCGAGTCCATGAGGACAGCACTGTCTCTGAGCTAATAAACCCTTGGGGGACCCAAAAGGGTAGAAGGATTAGCAAGTGCTGCACAGCCACCCCTTGGCTCAGCTCCTCTGTGTGAACAAGTCCAGGGCTGTAAGGGCTCACCAGCCCATGATGAAGTCTAGCTGTGCTAGACTTAGGCTGTGTCTGCACGGAGCTACTGAGGTTCACCTGCACTGTTTTGGGAACACAACACAGGGGCACCCAAGCTGGCCCCACCCCACACACACAGCCAGCCTATGTCCAGCGGGGTTCATCAGCCAGGGTCCTACAGAAGGCAGCTCCACTACTTCTGAAGTCAAACTTGCCCTGGCAGTTAGTAAAGTTCTGCTGAGAATCCACACAGCTCCTAGGAAACCTCTGCTAGTCACACTGACCCTGCACTCACAGCCCAGTCCTTCTGCAGTCAGAGCTGCACTGGATGTAGGAAAGCCCATACTCTGCGCTGTTTGTTTCTCTAGCTTTTGCAGGGGCATTTAAGAAGCCTCCAGGGAGTTAAACAGAGAATAAATAAATGACCAATATGACAATCTTATATCAAGCCCTGCAGAGACGACTGTGGTCTTCTAGACTCACGGCAAACTTGCTAGCAAAGCTTTTAAAGCCACTGAAACAAAAATATTCATCCCCCACTTGAACAGATTAACACCAGCCATCTAAAGTAATATCAACATTATCTCATGCATTGTTACATGTACTGTCAAATACTATGGAGGAGGACAAACTCCAGAAAACCTCTGTTCCAGCTTTACCACTAAACTATGCTTCCTTGATTCTCCACCACGCCAATGATGAATGCCATGGAAAAATACAGATCCAGCAAGCCGAAGAATACTGAGTACATTGCAATTAAGTAAATGTAACCAAGTTTTCCTTGTTTTCACTGGGATTTAATGCTTTCTGTACAAAGATGTTCATTCTTGTTTTGTTAGTATTATTCTATCATATGATTAAAAGCGTTAAGAGAGCATTTTTTTAATTTGCGTGATTATTTGCTTGAATGGAGGTAGAGTTGTCTTGGGTTACTTTTCCTAAGCTGCAGTGGTCCTGTCAGACCTTTTCTGGAGAAAGGGGTGGGGGGTTTTCTGCCTTCAGTTAAACACAAACCAGCAGGCAGATGAATACTAACTTTACATAGATTCTTTGAGCTTAAATACTGCATAAGCTGTGCACAGCCACTGTTGTCAGTCTTTTGTATTAGAACTCAGAATAGCTATAGCTTTGATGAGAAAATAAGAGGTCACTTAGTATAGCTGCTCTACTGTAGATGCACCAGCTTCCAAAACATCAGTATCCACTAATGACTAGAGGGTAATTACTCTCCAATTTAAGAACGAAGAGTAAATTACTCCTCTGAAATCCTTCCTCCCCCCAAAAATTGTCTTTCCAAGAGCAACAGTCACACAGAGCAGGGTTAAGCACCATTTCCTCAACTGACCTGAGCAAATACCTATTTGAATGCTCTGCCTCTTTTCTTTTCTGGTCCTCCTCCCTCCCCTCATTAAATACTACATATCCACAATCAGACACTTACCTTGAGAAAAGGAACTAAATAGGGTTGTGGAGACGACTTGAGCTCTACATAGAGCTTTTTTGTAAATTCTTCTGGTTCAATTTTTGCTTCCTAAGGGGAAAGTATAATCACAATGGTAAGTTATAACTATGAATCTCCAACATCTTTTTCCCAAGTGTATCAACAATTCATGGAAATATACATTATTGTGGTATTGTTAAAATGTCAATACTCAAATTTGTTTTCCTCTTACGTTTTTAAACAAAAGGTTTTAGGATAGAATGATCTTGTAATTTATATACAGTATTATCAAATTAAATTACTTTCTTAAACTCTAGGCAGGTAACACACTTAAGGATACTTGTTCAAACACCTCACTGAAGTGAACTGATAGAAACAAGGTTATAAGTAGCACTGAGTAGCAATGAGTACCTCATTGTTATGCAGAAATATTTAAAATCCACCCCAGTACTTTTTTTGCTGTAAAGGCAGTTTATCTGCATAAAGATCAATTTAAAGAGACAGGAGACAAAAGACAACTGGTAGTTTTTGTAAGACAATTCTAGCCTAATGCATGCGTAGCATAATAAAGCAGAACACTTAACACCCTCTTTCAAAAGCAGGAGCAACTGAACACCAGAACATCACTTCTGCATACCACTATGGCAACAGTCATCTGGCTTGTGGAGTTCAGTCTCCTTTCTTAATGCTCTGCCCCAACACAGACACCTGACTCAAGAGCTTGGGAGGGTTAGGAAGCTGCAGTGGACTTCTGAGACCCCCGCCACTCACTATTTCAGTGCCACCACGACAGGTCTGAGATGGCGGGTAGCCCGAAACACTGCTGCTCTTTCTCCCCCTCCCTGCCACAGAGTCACCAAGAACTTTACCTCCTCTAAGAAGGTACAGACACACAAGGAAAAGGGACCCCAGCACGAATCTCTGTCTCTGCAGAGAAACTACTCCTTTCGCCCATACTGTCCTTTGGAAGTTCCAAGGAGCTACATGACCAGAACAGGGGTTTTAAGGACTGTATATTCACAAACAAACAGAACTTAGAGCAGCTCTCCTATTTAGTCATTTGATCTGATGCCTGTTAGGTCTCACCGAGCTGCGGATACAGGTCACTGAGGTCTCACTGATACAGACATAGGGATTTGGTATGCTACATCTCAGTACGTACAAGGTGCTTGGACACCCACTTCATGAGATGCTGCCTTAAAGACCACTTTCATTCACCACTGCCATTTACTCATTTCCCTCATACATATGAAACATAAATTTATTTTGCATTTAAATCATATACACATACTAAATGGTATAAGAACAGTATTTTTAAAATACTACAAAAGCAAACAAGTGCACAGTTAAAAACATATTAATGTGTATTAACAACTGTTCTTAAAAAAAGAAAATGAAAGTATTGTAAGCACAAGAAGGAACAATTGTAGTATTTTCTTACAGAAGCCAGGTATATAGTCCAGCAGGGACACAGAGGCATCAAATTTTTGCAAGGCTGCATCTTTTAACAGTCTGCTTTCTTAAATTACACCTCCATCTACACCATGCTTTTCTAGACTGAAAAGTCCTTTGGTACCGCTAGCAAAGCCATCCCCCTCCATCAGCCCACAGCCTTCTGCTACAGTGGAACAACAAAACAGCAGCAGCGGTCAAATGCCAGGACAAGAAGTGGCACGAGAAATCGTTACCAAGAAAACCCAGCTGTGCTGGGGTACAGCACAAAGCAGCATACGGAAGCCACCTGCAAGGAGAGAGAGAGGTTGGCAGCCACAACATTATTTTCTCCAATGCCATTGTCTGAAGACATAGGTAATGTCATGCTTGTTCCACTGGAGCTTCACTATCAACCTGTAAGTCAGTTCTGTCTCGAAGTAAAGCAGTGGCATGGACTTAGCGCTGCACTACAACCTCCACGGTAACACTCTTGCCATTGAGGAGTCAAACCTACACTAACATGAAAATAAAGCAGCTTAGACCCAGAAGTTACATTAACACTATTAGCTCCTCCAGCTGTCAGTTACCTGTGTGCATGAAACAGGAACGTTGGGGAGGGGGGGAAATACAGCACGGGATTCCGTTAAAATAGGAGCTATAATGTAAGACTTACAGGGTCAGATGTACTCAGCCACAAATCAAACTCTTCAGATGTTTAAAAAAAATAAAATAAAGACAAGGAACAAAACTAAGATGAAGTCAATGTCAAAAATGATACACAAATGATGCAGACTTTGTTTAAAAAAAAAAAAAAAATAATCTCACCAACAGATTTTGCACCAGATTCTTCACATTCTGCCCCATCTCAGAGGCTTGAGGTCCACTAGATGCCAGTTTTATTAGTGTAGCGAGAAAATTCTTGCATTTCTTTACATTCTCTAGCATCTCCTAGAGTGGAAATAAAGAGAAGTCTGTTAGATGTTGCATTGGCTCTCCAACCTCTGATGAATATAGAGAATGTTAATTTTTAATTAAAAACTTTTTTTTTTTCCTTACTGTAGAAGCGCTGGTCTGTGCTACTGTTGTGCCCTCTGCTTTCACAGAGACTGCCTTTTGGGAGATAGCTTGTGCAGGTGGTCCTGTAACTGGAAGTTTTACAGGTGTTCCAGTACTCAAAGGCTTTATAGCAGTAACTGTAGTAACACTAGCTGTTGCAGCTGCTGGCTGAAAAGAAAAATTAACACTTTTTAACGAAGGACTAACGTGACAAACATACTGTATTCTGCTAGCGTACAAGGTAGCACCCTCCCTCCACACTACTATTTAAAACATAAATAAACAATTTTTATCTTCATTTTTAGAGTTTTGATTCCTTTGCTTTGAGAGTCTATTCAACACAGGAAGCGACAGAACCCCCACAGCCGTAATTCTGGTTTTAAATCAAGGGTGGGGGGAAGAAACGGCAAAGGTTCACCCAGACTGAAGTACTGCCTGAAACTTCAAGTGAACTGAGAAAGGTAAAACTGTCTGGAAGAAACCAATAGACTAACTTTGCCAGGCTCCTACAATTTAAGACTAATGAGTTTTGGACAATGATAAGCCAGTTGATACTACTCTGAAGAGAAATATGACCTTAAGTGATTATTTATCTTCCTTTCTTCTCCTACAGCTCATCTCCCAATTGCAATATCCCTTTCTCTTCCTATCACACACGCAGTAGGCGAAAGATGTTGTGTCCACTTTGGAAGGATGTATGTGTCAGCAGAAGCAGCCAGCTGAGCAAACGCACCGAACAAGTTCTTCCTGCTTTTCCCTTGTGGGCAGCAATTTGGACCTCGCTCTCCTTTGCCCAGACACAAACCCTCACAAAATTCAATTATTTTAAGACCTCTTTTTAAAATCTCATTAGAATTTACCAACAGATTCAGAAGCTCCAGCAACAGGAGGGTAATGAAGGTTTAGGAAAAATAAAGAACACACTTGCCTCTCTCCTTTGCAAACCAGGCTAAACAGTAGTTTCCAGAGGAAAATTTACTAAACCCGAGTATTTCTGCTTCAGATTTTAAAGAAAAACAAACAAACAAAAGAAAGCAATCCCACCCCACACTCAAAAATGCACCACAGTTCTTCTGATACAACAGAATACAATATGAGTAAAAGACATTGCCTCTACCAAAACCACTACTATTGATTTCTCAACTTGATAACTAAAAAGCCAGATTGAACCTGCAGGACACACAAATAAGCGAAAGTTTCAGGTTCTCATTTGAAACCTGAAGTTGAGTGTCATTTTTCCTCCAAGCCTCCCAAGAGAAAAGGGAAGCCTGGTTTTGTAGACCAAATTCTACATTCAGATCTCTGCAACACAATTGCTTTCACTGACACACTTAAACACCACAGTCTTTTTTCAGCAATCACAAATTAATACTTGCTAATTGCACTAATGATAAAACAGTAGCACAAGAGCCCAACTTAACCCTTCCATGGGTAAAACAAAAACAGTTAGACAGACATAATGAAGAATATCAAAGGGCTCTTAAGTCTTTCAGGATAGGGAAAATTAGAGAGCAAACATTTAGAGCAAAACACTCGCGCTTTTGTTGTTTACCTATACACTATTTTTTTTCTTGGGTGGCCCCCCCGCAAGCTGCTGCCAGCTTGACATGAAAGAAGCAGGCAGCTACCAGAAAGCTTTCCAGCTTAGGCTCCCACTGTTGGTAACACTTTAATAGCTCTCTGCAGGATCTTTGCTACCACCACTGCCTCTTCCAAGGATGAGGCTCAACAGCTCTAAGACCATAGGGAGGCAAACTGGGCACGAGAATCCCACAAACAGATGGACGGGAGGAAGACGGAAGGGGACAGAGTACAGATCTGTCAAGTTGCAATGCCCTGGGCTTTTAAAAGCCGAAAACATGAGGTTCACAGGAGCTGATCTCTTGCAAATTCCAGTGTGTTTACACATCAAGACCAGAACGGCATTTTATCAGCTGAGGGAGGGAACAACAGGAGGTCTGCTGGACCCTTTTCCCAAAAAGACGAATATATGGGAATTAACTTCTGTCATCTGCCCTCAACCTTTTTCACTACTGACAATTCTCATTCTCACTTCGAGCAACAGAGAAACAAGTTGCCACACAAAATGGCATTAATCCTGCATATTTTGCAGTCATTTCAAGAGAAGAAGTGCTCTGCATCTAAATGAAACTGCCCCAGCATGATGCTAATTAGATACTTTGCAGCTTCGTTACCCCATCTGGGAAGAAGGTAAAAAATAAAAATGTGCAGGTATTTTGTCTAACCTCAGACCTTAAACATTCAGAAATGACAACAAATGGAAATATTTTTGCAGATGATGAAATTAGTCCTGGAGTCAGTAACTAGAGAGAGTTTTGCAGATAGTAGTGTTCCAAGTTGCACTTCGCACAGGATAGGAGATACACAACCAAGCCAAGGATTATATCCTCTCCACTGTCTCCCACTTTTTGTGATGATGTCATACTTCCACACCAACACTCCTCTTCTGTGACCTCAAAAAATTGTCAAGGCTAACACCAGAAAGTTCTTCTAGGACCGACGAAGAAAACAGGTGCCAAGGAAGTCAGACCGAAGGGCTTTTCCTTTCTTTCCCAAGACGGTTCCTGCAGCCTTATGCACAGACACCCTTGTCGGCACTCTTCTCTTGTCCTCCCCAGGGTAAGGAATGAAGTGGCCCTGTGATGGCAGGATGTATCCATATTTACTCTTTACTCTTCATTGTATTACACTATTAATTACACTATTAATTTTTCCTAGAGTCATCTTTCCTGCTGTTTAAGCCCAACGTTAGAAGCATTCAAGATCCTACAACTAAAAGAAATATGGCTTACAAAAAATACTCCATGTCTACCTCTTTAAATATCTCAGAAGAACACAAGTTAAACTGATTACATCAAAACTGAACCAAGAAAGTACAAAAGAACCAAGTCAAACGCAGATGTAAGTTAAAAAAAGGAGAAGTTAACAGCACGATGAATCTCAATGTTTATCCATGTGAGAGTGTGAGGATGCAGGCAGGTTCATCCATCAGATGGAAGAAATCTTTACCTTCGTCTCTTCTCCCCAGTGCAAGGATAGTACAGCAGATGACTAGTGCTTTTACATTCCAAAGGTCTCTATGCAGAGATCACACATGTGTGGTTTGCAAGCTAGTATTCCAAAATAAAAGTGAGTAAGGAATACCCGTTACTGTCCTCCTTAGACACAAAGCGTATGTTGTTCCCATTCTAAGCAAAATAAAAAGTGTATTAAGAGAGGCCTCTGGGTTTTCCCCTTTAGCCCCAACATTATCCATCTGTAGTGAGAAGGAAGAGAGAAAAGATCACAGACAGAGCTGGAAGTAGTTTTCACTTGCTGATACCAAAGAACAGCAGGAGGACAAATTTATAAGTCAGACTGTTAGTTACCGCTGTCAGTGAACACATCCTCCAATCCTTCAAACACCCTCAAGGTCAAGAACATACATCCAGCACATTTTTTGAATGACTGATCCTGCTCATTTACTGAGTGCTTGGTCAACTGCTACAGCCCAGTCTCCTTCAAGCTCTTGTTCACAAAAGAAAAGATATGTGCAAGGCAGACTTCTTCCGATTTCTCCTCCAGGTCACGAGGAGAACAGAATATTTTAGCAGCACAAAGAAGCAGTTTTCTTTTCATCACACGTGCTTATCCAGAACTCTGTTCCCCAAGAACAGAGTAAGAACTGTATCTAGAAGTCTCATACTCTACAGGTAGCAAGACCCTCTTCAGAAGAGTCCTATAACATTTTTATCTGGAAAAGGAGAAATAAGACCTAGGAAATAAAACAAAAAACACTACCTAAAAATAATGAGGCATTTTCAACCACTGTCTCTTTACAGTCGTATCTGTGGAACTGTCTGCCAAATTCAATTAGAGAACAGAGGTCTTCAGCTATGACCTTACTTCAGCTTTGAATGAGGGGGAAAAAAATGTAGACATGAAAAACAGCTTGACTGGTGCTGACACCTCATTTTCCCCTGAACAACGTCACAGGTATACTTCCCCCCTCCCCCTCCTTAAGGAATCGGGGAACCCAAACAGGAGAGAGCATTAGGAAGCCTCCATCTCCCAGAAAAGTTTCAGCTAGAGCTTGAAGAAGCTGTGTCATAGTGTACAAAAGCACTGGAAATGGCTCTCTGAACTATTTATTTTATCCATTGTTCGTGGTCTTTCTACTGCAGTGAGAGAAGATGAACTGACACACACTGGCAGAAGCGTAATTAAATTATGCATTTAAAAAAAGACATTCAGGAAAGAATTTATCATGAGGACAAACGTTACCAGCTCAGTGAAAACCAGATTAGAGTTAGAAATAACAGGAATGCATTCATATTTTTTTCAGTTCTCTCTGTCACTTACTCTTATTCCACCTTACTATAAAGCGTGCAACCTACCTGTATTACAGCAGGTGGCTGAACAGTAGAAGCCACAGCATTTTTTGTTTGAGATAATGGTTTCACCGGAGTAGCTGTTACTTTCTTTAGTAACTGGGTGCCGGAGTTCTTAAAAAAAAAAAAAAAAAAAAAAAAAAAAGAAGAAGAATTAAACACCTGCAGAGAACAGTTGTCAGGTTAGTCAATGACAAAACAGACAATGAAGTTAGTACCCACTCTTGTCCGATATAAACCAAAACACCCACTCTTACAGTAACAATAAAGGAATCATTCACATAGCCCATACAGTTTAAACACTGTTCAACAAAGCTATTTATCTGCCAGTTTAATACTCAAGAACAGATGCAGAGACATTTAGACACAATGCATAATCAGAGCAAAACAGTTAAAGGATGAGTATGTTGGCAAGACCTATGCAGATGCTTACTTTTTTGGTACCTGCTCTTACTCTTGCGTGCTAACAAGACATGAGATGGAAGCAAAAAGTCAGCAAAGCTCAGGGAACGAAGAACATCCTGAGGATATGGCTGAGCTTCACTCAGCTTCAGAGAAGTATCCCACCAGAGGATTGCAAGGTTGCAGTTACTAGCAGTCACCATTTAGGTAGTTTTTTTAGGTTTGCATTCTTTTTCTGTTTGTTTTTTTTTTTTTTTTCGTTTTTTTTTCTTAAAAGCCTTTACATCATCAGCATAGAGGAATTCCTTAATTTGAACTATACCACATGTAACGGCTAGCACTTTTTTTAAACTGAGAAACCAAACCACAGTGATGTTTACATGCAAAACCAAACAGCATCATGTTGTTCAGAAAGCATTCAAATGCCTATTTAACCTTCCATAACTCATTTGCAAACCCTGTTATAACTACATAACATACAGCTACGCCAAATTAAAGCTATGAGAGAAGTTACCTGTACAGCACATATTCTGATTGCAGGTGTGCTGGTTGGTACAGACGGTCTTATGGTTGTGTTATTTTGCGGCTCACCCTGTGCTCGTGCTATTGCTTGTTGAGATACTAGCATTAGTTGGCCATTACTGCTTCTGATAAGAACAGTTCCTGTTGGAGAAAAACATCCAAACTGGTAGAAATTAAACGATATTATGGCTTTCGTATGCTTCTGTGGAAGAAATAACTAGACCACATTGATAAGATAATATAAGATTTAGCTTCTTACTCCAAGGAACAGCTGCCAAGAAATGTAAGAGCTAAGCATATATCAGCTTTACTCTGCACAGCCACATTGAAACAGTATGTGCATACAAGATGCAAATCGCAAAGCAGTTCATCATTTGAGTGAAAACGATATTTTGAACATTAAAAAGCATGTGTGTGGGGTGTGTCTGTCTGAGATTACTTTAACAATAACTTCTTCAAGATGTTCTTCAACCCACAAATTTCATCACCATTAACACTAAGCTGCCTCTACACATTTTCACTTTCTGAACATTTAGGCACACACTTACAGGCGAAGTAATATATGGTTTAAAGAAAAACTGCAATGGGAACTGAAGCCTGACTAATACCAATTCACCTGCCTATATCAAGACCATCCCCCTCGGTCAGAGGGCTGTGGTCTCCAATGAAAGCCAAAGCCACTCAGATATTTGAATCTGTCCCTCTGTCAAGGGTCTGTCCAAAAGCATTAAAATGAATGATTTTAATGAAAGCAACTTACAACCAAATAGGGATATTCCAATGGAGAGGAGAGAAAAAAAGAAAAAGAAACCACACAAACAAACAAAAACCACAAACACCACTCTTCTGCCTTGCTTCCCTGCTTTTGTTTTCCTTGTCAGCCCAGCACTCAAGGATTCAACTCCTACCACCTTTCTCCTACCCCACCAGCTATAACGACAAACAATTAAAAATAACGACAAACAATTAAACAGTTAACAAACAATGAGTATATTTACTAAAGCTTTCAAATGAAAAGGCAGATGCCACACACACAGTCCCATCTTCCCTGCATTTGGAAATCATCCCCCTACCTCCGCCAAAGCCTCCTCCTCCTCCTCCCCGGTCCCCTAAGGGCTTGGCTCTGGAAAATCCAGACGTTTCATGAGGGTCACAAATACAAAATGCCAGCTGGATCCCTGGTCTCAACAGCTCCAGATCTTTCAAGGGAGCTACTGGGCACCCTACCTTTGCTCGTGCCTCACCTTTACCTTCAACAGTCCATCAGTAAAAGCACTGCCCTCAAACACCTCACTCAAAGGCCTTTCGCATAAAAGACAGGGGGAAGGTACAGGAGAATGCCAGATATGTAAATAATAGTACCTCAACATTTTTTGAGGACTGCATTAAACTTTCTTTGAAGTTATCCAATATCTGAAGAATCCCAGATCTCTGCACGCTTATGATCCTTCCTAGTGTAAAACAAGACTGTATCAATGGAACAGTCTTTTTACTACCTGGCTAGTCTGGAAGCTGTCAAAATATTGCTGTACAATACAGCCTAAAACACTCCTTTTGTCTAAGTTTAAATGAATACAACAGGGAAAGCCACAAGCTCCATGAGTTGGGTTTTGTTTTAAAAAGAAAAAGATCAAGCTATAACCACATGCTTAGAAACAGCTTTTCATCCTCCACATCTAAAAGCGTAAGAGGATATTGCAAGACAACACAAAACTTGGTATAAAATTCTGTAACATCAACATATTGCCATTTACATAGCACACGCAAACTGAGACCTTAAGAGTGGCATCTGGAGCGATTCCCTCCTTTCTCAAGCAGCCTTTGCCAGATAGGGCAGATGCACAAGACAGCTGTATATCCACAAAAATACTGTTACTCCATCTGACACCTCAGCTTTCTCCTCCTCCACTGAAATCTTGACTATAATTATATTTAGGTACAGATGGATCTTTATAATTTAACCAATGAATACCCAGAATAATAGAAAACATATCAGATTTCTATTTTTCTTTTCATGACATCTTATTTAGACAGTAACTCACGGCATACAATCAAATCAGTCAAAAAAGGGCATTTTTTCCTTGTTCACATCACATGCTTATGCAGATTCTAGAGGAAGAGAGAAAGCTGACGGCACCACACATTTTGATAGCAGTAGCATTTCTCTCTGCTCTAGATCTACACTCAGGACGGCAGAAGTGTTGCTACTGAAAATTTTAAGCTCTTCTTTTCTAAGATCTACTCTTTGAAAAAGCATATGTAAGTTTATCATTTAATTCCTTTAGAGATTTGGAATGCATTAAGTGTTTTGCTTTCATGCATTTCGGTATTTTGTCACTACTCATTACATCTGTTTTTTAGGCCAAACTGTCAAAAGCACAATTTCTACTTCTCTGAATCATACTGCATACCAGAAACAGCATAATTACCAGTTAATTCGATTATAGGGTTGGGGTTTTTTTGCACTACTATTCTGAAGTTTCAGTTAGCATTTGCCAGAGATGGAGAACCTGCCTGAACAGTGTCCCGTTCTCCAGTCACTTCAATGGGGAGTCTCCAGCAGACTCTAATTGATGGGAAACTAACTCAAGAGCAATACAGCTATCAAGCTTATGCAAATACAGTACAGTTCATATGCAAATTAATGAATACCTTAAAAAAAAAAAAATGAATACCTTAAAAAAAAAAAAATGGGCAGGCAGGTGTTCAGCCATCTCCAGGAAAGCAGGGCTCCATCACGTGTAACGGTTACTTGGGAAGACAAACGCCATCATCCCAAACGTCCCCTACTTCCTCCTTCTTCCCCAAACTTTATATACTGAGCATGATGTCATATGGTATGGAATATCCCTTTGGTGAGTTGGGGTCAGCTGTCCTGGCTGTGTCCACTCCCAGCTTCTTGTGTATTTCCAGCCTACTCGCTGGTGGGGTGGTTTGAGGAGCAGAAAAGGCCTTGACTCTGTATAAGCACTGCTCAGCAACAATGAAAACATTTCTGTGTTATCAACACTGTTTCCAGCACAAATCCAAAACACAGCCCCATACTAGCTACTATGAAGAAAAATAACGCTGTCCCAGCCAAAACCAGCACACTCCTCCAATGGTCATAGCCTTGATTGGAACATATGACTAAGATGATGCCTGTTCACTTCCATATAAGTTATGGTAAGAACCTGTTCCACTTAAAACAAACATTAATTTCCCTATATTTGTTCCACTTGGCAGAATTTTGAATATGGTGGCAGCCTTTTCCTAGCAGTAGCTTTTTGTAACAGCTAGCAAAATTAGAAGTCCTAAATCAATATTATGGTACTACTAACTACTGCTTTTGTAGGTTTAATACTGTAAATGCCCAATGCTAGCTGAAGGCAAATATGAAATTACTGTCATAGCTACAGATCAGTAAAGTGAAGAGCCACAAGACATCACTTCAAGCATGAAACATACAGTTTTGTGCAGTTACAACCTAATGTCATGAAGTGACAGCAAACTGATGCGGATTGTGTGAAACAGTTTGGAAGCTGTTGAGAAGGGCATTTATTTTTCACTTCTGGTTGCCACAATTTACTTATACTTTTTCACTTTTTCAAATACTCCTAATCTTTTGATACTCCCTTTCTGCCTTGAAACAAAAGCAATGACCCAACACTGAATTCAATAGTGCAGACTCCAAGAGGAGACACAGGAGGTGTCTTCTACCAGAAGAGAAGATTCCACAGCACTCAAAACCAATGCTCGAAGTCTCATACACCACGTACAGCTGCACAAATGAGAAATGAGGGAACAGCAGGTGATGGTAACCTTGAGGTTCTCAACAGAAAGGTCACATAAACAGACTTGTGCAGCTACCAAGATGCTACTACCAAAAATGAAGAAAAGACAAGTGCAAGAATCCACATTCTTGACTTTGAGAACAACAACAACAACAAGTTTCTTATCAAGAGCTGTTTTCACATTTACTACAACACAATTTTTGCTAAACTAAATATGGAAACAGATCAGGTCTTGCAGTCATTACAACTCCATGGGAAAATGGTGGGGGGGGAAACCTCTGAACAGCTGAAACAGTGAAGTTTCAGCGAACACCGCTCAGCACAGCATTTGAAAACAGAAAAAGTATCTGCCATGTCTGGCCGAAATATCAGCACCAACTGTTGTTTCTGAACAGCAATCAGGCATCTTCGTAACACCAAAGGTGGCCTCTTTTAGACAGCACTTCCTAGAAAGCAATGTTTACAGGATACACCGTTTGATAGTTGTACTGAAGTTGTTTCAGAGAACAGGAAAAACTTTCTCACCACTGATGCACTTTGATAGCAACAGTAAGGCACAATCCCTTTGTAGGTACAAGGCTGTTCCTATTTTCAGATAACAGACAGAAAACCGAAGTTACTAGCAGGGATTAGTTCTTATGTGCTTCGCTGGAGGACTCGGTTGTCTCTCACAAATTAACAAACAGCCCTTTCTACAATTAATTGAGACTTCTGTCTCTAGATATTCTGTCTGCCAAAAACATCCTTTGGAAAGTTATTTCTTTTTCTTGACTGCCAGAGAAGGCAGTTAAAACAAAATCAGCGATTTCGGCCCTTTGTTCATTGCACACCTTCCTTCAGCTGCAATCCTGCAGGAAGGCTGGCAGGGAAGGAACCAACAAGTGAAACCCAGCTTGGCTCCCTCCAAAGCTACACAGATGGAGCCACACTTGAAGAGGTTTCATTGAGATCTACACCCTTTCTCTCCAGTGACCTGCCTTCTCCTGGAAAAGGGCCTCCAGGAACCATGCCTCCAGAAAGAGTGCCCAGCATCATTCCTGCAAAGCTCAGGCAGCCACCACACAGAACAGCCTCTAGCTAGGCACACCAGCAGTGCATAACGTGGAAAACCAGAGGCCTTCTATTAAAATTCCATCCGCTGCTCAAACCTGAGATACCTCCCCTGTAAATTTTTGCTGTCCCAGCACCACCAGCCAAGGAAATCCAGCTTTTTCTGAACTTGGTTATAATGCACTTCAAATTTTCTAAGCTGTAGCTGTGTTTAGCATCTAACCCAGGAATCAAGAAACACAGGTTAGCAGGAAGAGCAGCTTCCAGGTACCTCTTCATTGTAACTACAGACAGAGAACCAAAAGCTCACTAGAGACACGAGCAAGATGCTGTGGGATCATTGCACAGATCTTTTTATGCCACTGTAC
>NW_009648712.1:3581447-3591883 GCF_000708025.1 Charadrius vociferus | reverse complement strand
CACACTGTTGTTAACGTAAAGCTGTGCTGCCAACTGGAGCTCAGAGTTTCATCCAGCAGCACTGAACACAAATGTATGCTAAAAGCATCCCACCATAAGGGCAACTTCTACCATTAAATTTCTACCACGTAAGACAAGCCTGAGGCCATTTCTGAAGGGCAACATCCAGAAGGAATTTACTGAGATGAACCAGCTAGCAGGTGTGTTCCAGTGGAGATACTCTATATGCTGTTACATGCGAAGCTGAAGTTGTCAAGTTAAGCCACCACTTCAAATACACGGTGTCCAACACAACTGCTCAACACAACAGCTCTTTGGAACCGCTAGCTGGGGAGTAACCTGAGGAAATGAAAATAAGTCTCCTGCTCCTAAAACAAAATACAAGCAAGAACCAACTACATAAGACCCAACTCAAAAGCTGCTTTCAAAGAAGGGTAAGTTTAGTTTATTTCAACACACGGGATGCCTGCCTTAGTAAAGTTCACTTTAACACCAACTACAAATACAGGGCTAAATGAGACTTTCAGGTCCCAAATCAGTAAGTGAACAGTTTTAACAACAAAACTGTTATAAAACAACGGTAATGTTTAAGTGCTCTCTGTTCCTAAACAAATCTGATTCTTTCTCTGAACTACTCAAAACAAAGGGATAGCTTTTAAGGCAATTAAAAGGTAAGATCAAGTTTTAAAGGGGATGTTTTAGTATGAAACTGAATGGCAACTAGAAAGGAATACTGGTTTTAAGTTTCTGAGCCTGACTATTTAGGATGACTCAAAATTCAGAAAACATGCAACAGCTTTGAAAATAGTTCTTCTCTCTAAAGGCATCCTTTACAAAATACATTTTTTCTTCTTCAACCCCACTTACTGAGTCCCACAGAACAGGTAACTTAGAAGTTACACAAACACATTACAGGACTGAATAAGACAGACCCAGAATGAACATTATTAGAGACATTAACTGTTTAGGCAGTGATCATGTCAAGATGGGTTATGCTGTACACTGGCTGTATAAAACTGCTAAAGAGGCAGAAAGCGTTAATGAAATAACTGTGAAAGACACGATAGGTAAGCCTGATACTGAAGTGACTTAACTTTTACATGACTTACATAACCTTTCTAATATATTGGGGCTGTATTGTTGTCAGATGAAGTATGGACTGTACAGCATGCAGGAGAACTACTTATTCCCCATGACCCTCACATGTCTACTGCAGATTTCTGTACTGAAGATGAAGAAGCAAAGATGACAGTCTTAGTCTGGAGGCAACAGCTAGCTGCGGTTCTCACTGTCTTAGGAATGAAGCTACAATGAAGACCTGGCAGCCACCCAAGGTTACCTCACCACAGGCTCCCAGTGATGAGCTCTAACTTATATTCTGAAATTGAATACAATCGACTTTGGACACATGATCTTCCAGGAAGCCAAAAAGATTGCCTGTTTGGGGCTTTTCTTGGGAAAACATCTCTGATTGCTCTTAAGATTTCCCAGACAAGCAGGGTAAAGGGCTCATCTACACCACATGGGTCATGTTGTGTTGTTCAGCTTGTACACTACATCCACAAAATATTTTACTCATTCCAACCTTTGGAAGTCAATTTTAGTTGGCAGAAGAGGAATTCAGCAATAATCAACCCATAATCAACACTGTTATGGCAGCAACCAGAATCGCTCACCACATACGCAGGCCCTTAACCAAAGCATCCCATTCAAGTGTTGTTTCACTAACCAAATAATTGCGTACCTCAGAAATCACCCTCTGTGCCCTTTCCTTCTGTTCCAGGGAAGCTTCTATACCAATGGGTCTTTATAGCAATGGCTCAGGACCAGCGACTAGCGTGTAGATATTGCAGTGTCACAATGAGATGCCCGATTTTGAGTTCCAATGAAAGACACCTTCTTTTGCCCACAGCTATGGAATTCATTACTTTTCAGGTCAGGAGGAAAGTTCAAAGGGCATAACCGCAATATGCTTTCATGCTACAAGAAAACACAGCCTAAATAAGATAGAATACAATGTTATACCCACAAGTTCCTTATAAAGAATTTGATTGCACCTTTGCCAGATGCACAAACATCACACTGCAGATTCTTGTAGACTCTGGCCTACAACTTCTAAGGTTGCACCAGCCTCAGATGTCTGACCACATCTCACCTTTTCAAAACCAGGGACTAGCCTTACTCGCAGACATCACTGTCCAGTCGATAGGACCATTTCACTGGCATTACTGTTTCCCAGATTACCTGGGTTGCTGTGAGCAGCTTTTTAAACTACCACACACCCACAACTCTGTCACACTAACAGCTCAGGCAACGTACAGCCCCAGAGAAGGCTGCTGCCTCCAGTAACTCCAACCTTTCTCTGGCAAGGCTCTGTGCTAACAGTGGGCACTGGCTCCTGAGATGCCCAGTACAGACACAGCCTTTTCAAGCATAGGGAGCCAGGAAAGGGGTGAAGATATCTTTTCTAGGCAGGATGGAGCAGAGTCCGATAACCTATTGTTTGAAATAGTCTACAATAACAGACACCATGCGTCTTCCCGAAGAGTCTAAACAACGTCCCCTCTCCCTCCCTTCCTGCAGGAACTAGACACAAAGTGCTAAAAATGCAAAAAACTGAAGCCAAGTTTCACCCACTGCTTAATCAGTAAGTCTTATCCAAGCTGTTGGAGGCTACCTGCTCCTCAATGCATTTTGGTGCCCAAATGGATATCTCTATTTAACGGAGTAGCAATTGGGCCTCCAGAGTGCTGATGCCTTTTCACAGAATACAGGCCCACATCTTAGACATTCAAAAGTTCTCCTTGACTGCATGCGCAGTTGAGCTTCATTACTTGAGAAAACACAATTTTACAGTTATAGTAGAACTCTTGTGCAAAAATATAACCATCCCATTTGCAAGGTAGTATACCTTTTACTCATAGCAAACAGCAGATGTCCATACCAACCATCTAAAGAAGATCTGGACATTGCATTGATTCTTGGAGGAGCTGTAAATAACTGACAGATCATAGATGATTTTTTGGGCATAGCTCCAAGATGGCACTACTGTTTTTATTCAAATTCAAAGTGTATTTATTACACTTGAATCCCAAGAGGTTTTGTTTTTATTGTAGGTAAGCATATGAGATTCCCAGCCAATGCAGTGTTCCACAAGGCAGAGTCTTACTTGGTACTGTGAGAACATCTAGCTCTTGTCCTTGGGCCACATCTTTCAGCCACTGGGATCATTTCCCATCAGCATTTCCCCATCTTGTCTTTGTGGTTTGCAACTTTGCTACTCGAGGCTTGGTTGCTTTCCTGTCTGAGTAATCAGACAGTTCTAGGACTGCTTACAGATAAGATGATCTGACTTAAGAGTTCTCCAGGATGCAAGTTACTTCATGAAGAAGCTTCAAGTATTTGCAGAGGACTCAGCTGATGGCAGTGAAATAGTACCTCAAAGGAGCCAAAGTCACACTTCCTTACTTTCAAGACAATTTCTACTGCACTGAAAAAGGCACTGAATCTGTATACCACACCTTCTAGTTTGCTGTGTATCCCTAGTATTCACTGGAGTCAAATTCTTTAAATAGCAAGTTAGATGCTTGGCACATTGTAGCCATATATATACAGCACACAGCTTTTTAAGGATCAGAAGGTATGCCAATACCCTGCACTTACCATTTCTAGAACACTGTGAGCTATTAAATTGTTACAGAGAAATCTTAAACTGACAGAGGGTTGAACTAAAAATCTTAATTTTAAACCAAGAGATGCTATAAACATAACTGGTGTCTTGGTAGAATTCTAATAAAGGGCAATATCAGCCCCCATTAAATCTCTGTCTCCATTAAATAAGAGGAGAATCAACTCAATTAATCCAGATTCATTTTGCAATGGGACACTTGTTTCCTTGGTGTTCACATGGGGACTGGCAGAAGGTTGAATTCCTCTAAAAGTAGATATTCACTCCTCTGTTGGATGGATTTTCACTTATTTCAGAAGGGAAAGCAAGTGCTTAATACTGAATTTTAACACTGATTACCACCTTCCCCTAAGTGGGATGGAGAAAAAAAAATTCATATAGAAGACAGCAAAACCTTCATGGAAGTATTAACTTCCGTCTACATGGATACTGTGGAAACTGACACCAACACTGTGCAATATTTGTCAAGTGGCTACTATGCTAGCCATATATAAAGGTGTTCTGAATACACTTACCCCCTTTAACACACACCATCAGCTGCCCAAAGCAGACTGCCAAGTAATACATCACCAAGCAGTCAGCTGGACCTGGCTTCGAAGGCTCCACTTGAACTAGATGGCAACTACACTTCACAAGCTGCAAGTGAAATCCTTCAGGTGCTGTACCAATCACGGCATGCTGTTTCACCCACTTGTTAATTTAGCCTGGACATCCACACAAGGAACTTTGATTTCCCAAACAACTTCTAGGAGCCGCCAGTAGTAACAAAGCCATTTCCTCTGCCTCCACCAAACTGTAAGTGTGCACTAGAAGAGGTCTGCAAACAGGAGGTATGAAAACCAAGTGCCATCGTAACATCTGACTGTTCTTAGTTCACCAAATCACCCCAGTAAGATCACTGAGCTTCATGAGTTCTCCAGCCTTAACAGACCCTAGATTGCTCATTAGCAACAAGAATCTTCCATCTGCTGCCATTTTTACCCCACTCCAGTTGTGATCAGAGACATTCCATCTCATTCCACCGTTCTTTTCCACCTCAAGACACTGGTGGAAAAGATCTGCTAGCAAACTTTGTTCTAAAGGTGACCCAGATGGCAGAACAGACCTTAATCTTGACAATTTGAATAACAAGCCACGTAGAAATATCTATTGTGATCTTTTCCACTTTGCAAATTATACACATTTTTCTTCTGAAATCATCACAGTTTTCAGAGAAGTAGCTTCATGCAAAAAGAATTCCAAAAAAAAAGTATTTGCCTTTGGGTTTTTGTCTAAGTGGTTAGGGCAGTACTAATTATTCATCTTTGATAGTTATCAGAAGTTTTGCAACTTACAGCAAAATTCACACATACAACTAATATACAATCCTACACAATAAGCACACCACAGATTTCTACCAAATGGCATGACAAATACTTGGTTCTCTAAGATAACTTTAAAAAAAAATCTACTATTGCAAACTACTCAAAAGAACAACTCATGAGCTTACCTACTTTATCAGCATCTTTGGGTAAAGAATACTGAAATATAGTTAGTATTTCTTCCAGCTGTCACTTGTGTGTGCATGATAGTATTTTTACTGCTACAAGCTGAAGGGCCCTTCAAAGACTGCAAGAGCAACAGAAGTCAGGCTCACATTCTCTCTCATCTACGGATTAAAAAAAGTTTACTATTCACCAATCTGTAGCTGTAATTCTTTGAAATACACTCCAATTGATTGTAAAATCTGAACAGCATTTAACATTAATTTTACTGGGCATCATATTTCAGTGCTTCAGTATTCAGAAGGCATCTGTTTTGTTTGTGAAAACCATAAATCTAGAAGTTAGCTTTATATCTTCTGCCAAGATTTAAATTATAATCCCCACAGGGCTGTGCATTTAATGATATGAAGGCATTGTTTTGTTAGACACATTCAGTCCAGAAAGCAAAATCAAGTCCCACAGAGCAGCTGAAATTTCTAGTGGTTACAGCAGAAGACATTTACTCACTATTTTTTAAGTTTGACTTGGTTCCTCAAGTCTGCCAAAGCTTTGCTTACACCTCCTCAGAAAAAAAGTTGACTGGTGTCACCTATTGTGAAGGGAGAAGTTTGCAAACAACACATCCTGATAAACCTGCTAAACAGAGGACACTATTGGGACATAAAAGGTTACAACTATGTATTACTTAGCCCCTACTGGTCATCCTACAGCACAAGTATTATGCTCAGACTTCATGAGACTACCAACATCCAGAAATTGCAGGCTTTGGAGAAGTATCTAGGTTTTTTGTCTTGTTCAAACAAGAAATCTTTGGATAGCCTCCTCCTACCCAAGCAAAATATAAACTAAGAAGTATTTTAAAATCAGCGCTTCCTCCTATTCCAAAGTGAAGGAACAGATGCAAATATGACAATATCAAATTCCTCATGTGATTTTACAACCAAGAAATAACACCTAGAACACGAAGAGGGAGATTCAGAGTACTGTACTTGAGAGGTGTTAGGCCAACTTCAAAAGCAGAAGGTGGCAACATCCAGATGTTTACCAGCCCTTAACTCTTCAGGTTACCTTAGTTTCTGTATCCAATTAAGAGAAACCCAACAAGATCGGGCTTTGTACCACTCCACAGCAGTTTGGGGATACCCACATGTCCTGGTTTGAGCGACACAGGACTAATTTATTTTCTAATACTTGGGAGAACTGCACTTTTAGAAGACTCCAGTGTCTGAATTTTGTGAAAATATTTACTTTACAGCCAGCTACGGCGTGTGGGTCTCAAGGTCTCAGTGTTTTCAAGCTCGCCAGGTGTGGGGATGAGGAGGAGCAAGACCTCGGCACTTGACCCAAGCTGGCCAACAGGATTATTTCATACCATCAATGTCACATTAACTATAAATTAGAAACTTTGCTGCGAAGTTTTCTCTCTCCCTTAATGGCTGCCATCCTGAGAACTTCGTGCCCTGATGCCAGACTCCTGAGGCTGTGGCGCTCGCAGTGTCCAACATTTGCTGTCCACTGCTGGGAGTGCACAGCTTCCTACTGATATAATTGGCTGAGTATAATCTTTGCATATTCTGTATTGGTGTTGGGATCAATATCAGTTCTTTAGTGCTGTTAATGTTAATTATCTAATCTTATTCTATTAAATCTGTTTATACTTCAGCTCCTGGGTTTCCTTGCTTTTCCCCGATTCCCCTTCCCGGGTGGGGAGGGGTCATCGGGTGATAGAATGATTGTCTAAACAACAACAAATTGTTATGGGTCTCTCAAACCATAACACCACATCAGCTCTCTCCCTCCCACCCACAGGTGCCCGTACACCAACTGCCTGTCTCTTGCCACACAGCCCCGGCCACCTGCCATGAACAGTGGTTGTGCTTTCTGAACAGTTACCCACTATCAACCCAGATAAGCTCTAGGCAGTGGAGAACCTGCCAGGGACAAGCAAAAACATCTAAGTGAACAAAACTGAGCTGCAAACAGAAACCAAGAATCTGTACCTGCTGCCATTCCCCTCCAAGTCAGGTACAAAGGAAACTTTATAGAATCACAGAATTGTCCAGGTTGGAAGGGACCTTTAAGATCATCAAGTCAAACCATCAACTTAACACTGCCTAAACCACCCCTAAACCACGTCCCTCAGCACCACATCTACCTGTCTTTTAAATACCTCCAGGGATGGTGACTCCAGCACTTCCCTGGGCAGTCCGTTCCAATGCTTAACAACCCTTTCTGTGAAGAACTTTTTCCTAATATCCATCCTAAACCTACCTTGGCATAACTTGAGGCCGTTTCCTCTTGTCCTATCGCTTGTTACTAGTGAGAAGAGGTCAACCCCCACCTCACTACATCCTCCTTTCAGGTAGTTGTAGAGGGTGATAAGGTCTCCCCTCAGCCTCCTCTTCTCCAGGCTACACAACCCCAATTCCCTCAGCTGCTCCTCATAAGACTTGTTCTCCAGACCCCTCACCAGCTTTGTTGCTCTTCTCTGGACATGCTCCAGCACCTCAATGTCCTTGTAGTGAGGGGCCCAAAAGTCTACTGGCCGCTTTGGCCAGCTGGACACGCTGTTGGCTCATATTCCGGTGCTGTCGACCACCACCACCAGGTCTTTTTCCACTGGGCAGCTTTCCAGCCACTCTTCCCCAAGCCTATAGCACTGCATGGGGTTGTTATCACCTAAGTGCAGGACCCGGCACTTGGGCTTGTTGAACTTCATACCGTTGGCCTCAGGCTATCGATCCAGCCTGTCCAGATCCCTCTGTAAAGCCTTCCTTCCCTCAAGCAGATGAACAGTCCCACCTAACTTGGTGTCGTCTGCAAACTTACTGAGAGTGCACTCGATCCCCTCGTGCAGGTCATTGATAAAGATATTAAAGAGAACCAGCCCCAGTACTTAGCCCTGTGGAACACCACTTGTGACCAGCCACCAACTGGATTTAGCTCCATTCACCATCACTCTCTGGGCCCAGCCATCCAGCCAGTTACACAGCAGCCATGCCTCGCAGCAACTTACTAGTGCAAATTAAGGCAGACTCAGGGCAACTTCTCTTTGCTGACACCATACTTGTCCAGGGCCATTGGTGTCAGCAATAACAGAAAGCGTAAAACAGAAATGCACACACCAGAGGCAGCTGATGCTATGGTGAAGAGTGCTGGCAGCTGCTGTCATGGCCCTGTAACCAGCAGCGGTGGCATCAGGAGAGCTTTTTGAAGAGCTTCCTGTTGTAAGCAGATCCTGAGGTAACAACGTAGGATCTCTAGCACCTGGTCGAGTTCTGTATTTTTTCATCCCGCCACAAGAGAAGCAGACACATCTGCTAATTGTCCTTTCAACACCTGCCTGTAATGAGCATTCCAGGGCCAGGGATATAATGAAAGCCACAAGAACAGACACAGAAGTGACAAAAAAACTAAGTTCAAGAAAAGTAAAGAAGAAAGGAAACCAAGAAACAACATTTTCCTCCTTATTTTTATGCTCTTTTCCCACCCTCCACTTCTCCAAAGCAGTGTGGGGCACAAAGACACTAAGGTGAGCTACAGACATTCATCATTGCCCATGGAAACCTTATCACTCCTTCTCCTTCCCAAACCTTTAACTATTTCCTCCTGCTAATAGCACAGCCCAACCATTTTTCCCCCCAACATTAAGCTCAAGTTAACTGAGGACACAATTTCTTGTTAAGCAGATGGTCCATGAAATGAGACATTTGCAGTTTTGTGAGCATCAGCACAGACCACTCGACCACCAGAACTCAGGACTGCAGCAGTACTGCACTGGCCATGCTGGTCTGCTCTCTGCCAGTCCCATGGACTGCTACATGCAAAGCCTTCTGAAATGCTGCTAACGTGTTCTTGTCAACAAAGAGGGCAATTGAAGAAGGGTCCCTTTGGTAGATCATACAAGTTCCCTCCTTTTAGGAAGACATAGCCCAGCCACTCAGTCTAAGAGCTGATGGTATGCAAGGTCAAAATGCCACAACCTAATCTTCAAGGCAGAATCTGCCCAGCTGAAGGTATATAAACAACACAGTCCCCAGCTGGAATCCTACTGTGTGCAAAAACCTCCAGTGGTGGCCAGCCATGAGTCGGGGGGTGAATTCACACCTCCCGACTGCTAGTACAGGAGATACCCTGAGGGTGAAGGAGGAAAGCCTTGAGTACCAGCACTGGTCTAACAGCTGGCTACTCAGCTGAAAACCGACACTTTGTAGAGGAAAACATAGGAAGGTGATGAAAAACCCTTCTTACTCATGAGCAAGCCTGAGTCCTACAAGATCTGGAGACCTTGCAAAGCTCAAGTGATCCTTCCTGGGTAACTGGTTAAAGTGGCACTTGGCAGAGGAACAATCCATGCTCAAAGAGGTGAGGAGTCAGACCTGGTCATCTGCCTTTCCCTCCTCCTAGCTTTATTCTGGGCAAGAGGGAGGAGGAGGTAGAGATGGAAGAGAACAGCCTAAATCCATGACTTTCATGAATCTCCATTGCCCTCCAGCCACAGGGACAAATGCAGATCCCAGGGTGCCCTTCCTTGCCCAGACAGCAGCCCTGTGGAAGCACAGGAGCAATGCTTGCTCCCCGCCAGAAGCACCTGACAAGTACTTCAGGATGACCAGTAAGGGCAGTGCTGTCCAGCCTTCCTCAGAAAAAGCCAGTGCAAATACCTCCCTTGAAACTCAGCAGGAGGATGCTTTCTGTATGCATTTTTCTTAGCAGGTACAACAGGTTGAATGCTGTGATTTTAAAGCCAAATGCATTCTCCCTTCTGTATCTTACCCTGCACAGCTAGATTTTGCAATTTATTGAAATACAAACTTTTCAAGCCAAAGAATTTGGTGGTTTATTTCACTTCCTTTTTTAAGGATGCTAATACTTGTAGCTTTAGTGCTATTCACCTTGCATTTAAATTTCTGAATGATTTTATTATTCATTAAAAATTGAATCCACGTAGAAGACTGAGACAGAATACTAACAATCACTCGACCCAGAATGCATTTTAAAATCATCCTTAGGACAATTATTTAGAGAAGTTTCCCTGAAACATTGATCCATTTGAAATCTGACAACTTCTGTGCTCCTTCTGGAGCATTAAACTCCATACAGTTACTTTTAACTCACAATGCTATACAGTACCTGCATTTCTGAACTTCCAAGACAAAGTCTGCTTGCTTTGTTTCTTGTCCCAGGAGCAAGGAAAACAAGCTGATGCAACTTTTGTTACACCTGCCTACTGCCACAATGCAAGTCAGATGACATTCAGCAGG
>NW_009648712.1:3579925-3581428 GCF_000708025.1 Charadrius vociferus | reverse complement strand
CAGCAGGATACCTTGATGTAATTAAACCCAGGCTACTAGGAAAAACAAAAGTTTTGCTAAATTGCAGTTCCCAAACTACAGGCAACTCACTCGCATGAGCAGTCACCTTCATGGAAAGATGTTTAACTGAATGCCAATACATCCCAGAAAGCCAAAATGTTAGCACTCGAAGATCTCGGGGGCTCTACTACAAAATACACACACACACACACACACATATATATATATGTATATATGTTTCCATCATGGTTCATTTCAGAGGAAAGTTTGCAAGGATTTAGACTTATTCTTGACTGATGACTATGCAGATATTACAGCATCATGTGAGTGCTGGGAAATCTAAAGTGAAACTTACTGATTAAAGACAATTTTTAATTACATTCACATTAAATATTTCCTTGAGAGGTGCATGCCTTTGATAAAGACAGGGGGGGGGGGAAAGAAAGAAAGAAAAAGAGAAGGAAAAAAATACAGATATGCACCAGCAGCACAGGAATTAATGTAAAACCAGTCATCCTTTTAGGCAACATCCTACCTAAAAGTAATTGCAACAGATGCTCCAACAAAGGAACTGTCCTGGCAGGAAATAATTATAGCAATAAAGTGATTATCTATCTTGGAGTCTCAATATAGCGAGACTAAGACAAGTGGAATCAAAGTCACTTTCTCTTCTAAGAAGCATTTAAACACCAGCCTTCACGTGCAGGACGCGCTCTCCAGAGCAACAATCCTCTCTCCTCCTGCGAGAGAGTGCAGGTAGGAGCCCTGGAGAACCCTCCACTACTATCCAAAGTATTAAACCGTCTTAATCACAGCACTATACAATTCCTGCATTGATCTTTTCTTTGCCGCTATAGGAAGTACATCCATAAAGTGCTTTACAGAAAAAAAAAAAAAAAAGAGTTTCAAAGAGCAACACACAATGAAATTTCAACATCACGCTCCTTATGCAGAGTAATATTTTGTTTCAATAACGGTCCACATCGGCCTGGTTGTAACAGCGAAAACAATTCCTCCAGCACGGCTTGCTTGGAGTGGGAGTGCGAGCAGTGTGACTTGCGCTGTAAGTGGGAGTTACTTCGGAGTCGCTAACTCGCATTCAGACTTCCCCGCGTTGCTCCTTCATCCAAGTTCCACGAAAGCCTCAATTAGTCTTTTTTCTAAGCCACAAATTAAGGTAACCTGGCCACTGAGTTTTCCGTTAGTCGCTCCTCGTTCTGTCCAGCAAAGTAAGAAGTTGCCTTAATCCAGAGACTTCCAGATCCATCCTCCAGGTACGCTGTGAGCATCTGAGATGCCATAAGCATCCCAAGTGCTAAATGACTTCACCCGTTTACGTTCCCAACGCCCTGCACGGCAGGCAAACGCCCCAGTTCCCGCAAGTTTGGGGCAGAAAAAGCAACTCGCCCCAAACTTCCCGGCACACGCCTGAAACAGCCCCTGCGGTACCTCCAGCCGCCGGTCCCCCGCTGCAAGGGCAGGACGACGTGGTCCCGGGGACGC
>NW_009648712.1:3556748-3579238 GCF_000708025.1 Charadrius vociferus | reverse complement strand
CTCTGAGGAGAAGTTGGGCGGCAGCCTCAGGGTGTCCCCGCTCCGGCAGAAGGCGAAGGCGGGTACGCTGCCCCGTTAGAGGGGGTCTCGCCTCGGGGAGAGTCTGAGGGGACCCACTGGGGAGGCGACACCGCAGTCGCCTCGCTGATGGACCCGGCTCCAGTCCCCGCCGGGCAGCACCGGCCGCTGTCAGAGCCCCGGTTTCAGTCAGCCGAGGAGGTGAAGCGCGGGTAATCGCTGCCGGGCTGGAAGCCCCTAACGGTACCTGGAGGGCTGCAGGTGTCCTCGGGGCTCCCGTTAAAAAAACAACGGAGCTCCAGCAAGTGCAAGAAGTTCCCCCACGTCTCCATACCGGAGCTGAACTTGCGGGCAGGCCAAAAAGGCGAGAGAGCAGCCGCCTACCTGTAAGGACGAAGGGGACGAAGTTGTCTCGTTTGACCTTGGCTCCCAGGGCTGGATCTGAAGAAAGGCTGAGGAGGGACGAGGTGCAGCTCACTGCCCTCACAAAGCAAGCGTAGTCGTTGCAGGAGACTTGCAACGCAGCTTTTTAAAAAGACAAATTTTCACAGTATAACTGAAAAGCTTTTGCCGGTTTGATAAAGGTATCGCCATGACCTTCCGTAATTCTGTTTTGAGGTTTTTACTTATCATAGCTGAGTTTGGGTTAAGTTTCAAGAGGTTTTTGAAGCACGTTTCTGCACATGCTGCTCTTTACCCATAGAACTCCAGGGGCGTTGCTCATCTGCCCAAGTTGAGCGCGGTGTGATTACAAAACCCAAGGGCTGGTGAACAGTTCATTATAGTGGCATGAAAAGCAAAAAATCCATCAAAATGTCAGGAGAGAAAAAAATAATTTTCATTTTAATTACTCTCGTATTAAGCATCCTTGGCTCTTTAGGTAGAAATCTACACGAGAAATTCTAATACTCAAAGATAACACTGAAAAATTGTGTAAGACGAACAGAATGCAAAAAATTATACAACTCTTCCACATCCTGATAGATAGTTTCATGCACTGCTGCTTACAAGTTTGTCAGACTGCGTGAGCAAAGGAAATGCTCCTCTTTTTGACCAGTTCCATTCACAACCTTGCTCAATTTCACAGTATTGCTGCTTTAAAATGCTGTCAGCAGCATCTGGAACAGCTCTAGAACAGAAATTGCTTGAGGTGAGAACTGAAAGCGTATGGCCACAGCTTAATTTCCAGCATGGTCACAGTGCAGGTAACTGTACCCTCCCAAACTCCACTAGGACAGGTAACAACAGGCATGTTGTCCCCCTGTACTCAGCACTGGTGAGACCCCATGTTGAGTACTGTGTTCAGTTTTGGGTTCCTCACTACAAGAAGGACATTGAGGTGTTGGAACGTGTCAAGAGAAGGGCTACAAAGCTGGTGAGGGGTCTGGAGAACAAGTCTTATGAGGAACAACTGAGGGAACTGGGGTTGTTTAGCCTGGAGAAGAGGAGGCTGAGGGGAGACCTTATCACCCTCTACAACTACCTGAAAGGAGGTTGTAGAGAGGGGGGGGCTGACCTCTTCTCCTTGGTGACAAGTGACAGGATGAGAGGAAATGGGTTCACGTTATGTCAGACAAGGTTTAGATTGGATATTAGGAAAAAGTTTTTCACTGAAAGGGTTATTAAACATTGGAATAGGCTGCCCAGGGAGGTGGTAGATTCGCCATCCCTGGAGGGGTTTAAAAAAAGGGGAGATGTGGTACTTGGGGACATGGTTTAAAAGTAGTTTTGTCAGAGTAGGTTAATGGTTGGACTTGATCTTAAAGGTCCCTTCCAACCTCAGCGATTCTATGATACTATGATTCTATGAAGTTGCATGAACTAGCTGGTAAGTGCCTTAATATTTTATGTGCATGTCAAGTTCATTCTCCCATGCTTTCACTGTTACTACACCTATGGCTTTAACGGATTGCAGAAAGTGCAGCTGTCGCTCCTGCATTTGCAACATACCAAGTAAGAAACACAGTGCCACAGAAGCCTATATTCAAGAACACAGAAAAACACCCCTATTTAGGATCCGAACACAGCATTTGCTCTCTCATGCGGCATCCCCTTTCCCTTATCACTGCAGCTCTTGCCTTGCCTCAGCTCTCAGCGTGCCCGCTGTTCCAGAACAAACAGTCCAAAATCCCAAAGAGGCAGCAGCAGCAATGGTTACAGTCTTCACGTAGGAGAGCAGGCAAGGAAGATGGTGGAAAATGAGGCGATGGGAGAACACAGGAGGGAAGCAGACTACCACTTAGAGCTCTGCCAAGTCTGAGCAATTTACATCACTTCTTACTCTGTGTTACACACACAGAGCAACAGCCAGGGCACAGCGAGTTACCTCCCACATGCCGAGGGATGCACAGAGACCAGGAGAGAGGGAAACTTCAGTTCCAGCAAAGACCAACAGTGAGGGATGGCAGAAGGAGGAGGATGCAAGGGAAGGCACACTGTCCACTGTTCTTAGGCTTCGGGAAGAACAGAGTTGGCTTATTACTTAAGAACAAGTTTTTCTCTTTATGGGGCCATTCAGCTTCTGAAGAATCTCTGAGACTCCCATGCAAACGCTCAGGAGTGAAAGAGTATCTGGAAGAGGCAAAAAGAAACAGCTGAAGAAGACAGAAGTGTAGGCAGTAAAGCTGCGAGGCACAGCAGAGCGTGAAGAAAGGAAGCAGAAAATACAGGATAATGAAAGAAACACATACGGAGCCTGCAAAAGGAGCAAAGGAAGCAATATGAAAGACCACCAGAAAAGGTATGGCACCATGATAATAAAGAGAAAAAAAAAACACTGAAAAAAGCCCAGAAGATTGAGAATTATGCATGTGTTAAAAAAAAAAATAAATAAAATACAGACTACGTTAAAGTGCCATAAGTGTCCTTTCCAAACAAAGCAGATGCACCCATCATTCTATGAAACTGCACAGGAAAGAAAAGGAAGGGTCCTTTTTTTCCACACTGGAAAAAATGTGTTGTAATAGAAGATTGAATATTACCAGTATGCAGTCTTCATTACCCAGAGTAAAAGAAATGCAAAAAGTCTGTCAGAATAACAAGGAACAAAGAATCTGGAATTTTAAAGCTATTTTCATAACTGGGCAGATTACAGTACATGTAAAGAAAGTTATTTTTGTCACTACCTGAAGTTTTGGGATTTTTAATCATTCTTTTCTTTGGCAACTACAACCACCAAAAAAACCCATGCATTGAAAAACTTTGAATTAAGTCATCATTCTTTTCTACACCCTTTTTTCCCCAAGACCTTGTCCAGGACATACTGATAAATATCGTAACTGCTTTTCAAAGTCAGCTGAAGATATATCTGGCTGTTCATTCCATGAATTTCCAGCCTTGGAGAATTGACCTGCTTTACTACTTCAAATAACTCAGGAACAGACTCATCTGATATTCATGTAGAAGTATCTTCTTTACCTTCCAGGCATAGGAAAGCATTACTGTAAACAGCAGTTCAGATTTCCTTCCCAGGAGCTGTTAGGTTATATACTGCCCATAGTTTGGTCTGCATAACCCCTTTCCAACAGCTCAGACTTATACTGTGCACATTGAATTGGTCTCTGATGTACTAAGCTTTCTCCGGAGTTTCAAATAGGGTACTTAAAACACAAAGCAACAACCCACCCTTCAAAATTCTTCTCCAGAGAGCAGGCCTTAACTCTTCCAAAGACAGACCTTTATGAAGTCCTCAGATCTTACCTCAGTTTTAAATCCAACACTTTGGTTTTAGTTTCCTACAACCCTGTAAAATCCATCTAATATGCTTCGAGGCTTTTAATCTGTCAGTGATCCTTTTTACAAAAGTTTTATTTTCTCTCCGATTGATACACCATCAATTAAATACAACCAACAAATCAGCTGGAATGAGAAACTTGTAATATTTGCCTTAAGCTTTTCTTAAATGACAGAGACTTGGCAGCACTACAGAATTCACTTAAGCATGTAACTGCAACATGAAGGGAAGAAATATGTGTGAAGATTTAATCTCATTAGTTAAAATAGTTAATTTCAACAGGAAAAATGAAAAGCTTACCATGAAACGTGTTAAATAGTAACAAAGAACACTAGCTCTTCAGGAAAAGATGATGAAAAAAAGGAGATACGGTAGATAAGAGCAGTAAAAAAGAAGATAATAGAAGATTTCAACACCCCCAAAAAAAAAGTGAGAATGAGCTAGTTGGAAATGCAGTAATAGAAGATATGATTAAAAATATTAAGTAATGGGCATACAGTTGCAAATGTTAATTTATTTAGTGATGAAAACTATCAAGTCAAATCGCGACTGGCTATTTAATACCCTCAGAAACCACACCTCTACATTAAGTTTGCAATGAGTAGATTTTTTTTTTTCCTAAATTTATGGTCAGTCTCCCCCATTTTTTCTGTTTTGACTGATGATATTTTACAGCAGTGCCTCTTTTGGGCATTCAGGTGAAAGATGCCAAACCAAATGTTACACTTACATAAATAAGTCAAACTCTTTGTTCAATGAGATACGATACACTGCAGCTTCAAAACCTTATGAAACATTTAAAAGTACAGCAGGAAGGTACAGCAAAAGAATTAGGCATATACTTTTATGTTGTTCTAAGCTATAACGCTTGGTTGACTATTCTGAGCTATTAATAACAAGACTGGACATGGAGCTTATCCATACGGTGAGGCATGTTAAGTCCCAGCAGAGGAATCACAGAATGGTTTAGGTTGGAAAGGACCTTCTAAAAGATCAACCAACCAATAGTTCCAACCCCCCTGCTGTAGGCAAGGACACCTCCCACTAGACCAGGTTACTCAAAGCCCCATCCAACCTGGCCTTAAACACCTTCAGGGGTGGAGCTTCCACAGCTTCCTTGGGCAACCTGTTCCAGTGCCTTACACCCTCACAGTGAAATTTTTTTTTCTAATATCTAATTAAATCTCCCCTCTTCCAGTTTGAAGCCATTCACCCTTGTCCTATCACTACATGCCCTTGTAAAAAGTCCTTCCCCAGCTCTTCTGTAGGCCCCCTTTAGGTACTGGAAGACCGCTATAAGGTCTTCCCGGAGCTTTCTCTTCTCCAGGCTGAACAATTCCAACTCCTACCCAGATGTGCACCTGCAGTTCCTGCTGGTTTGGGGAACCCAAAGTGACATCACGAAGCCGCACAAGTGATCTGATGAGGTGAGAAGGTCAGGGAAGCACACAAACCTCCCAAACTAGGCTTTAAGTGAGGAAGAAAGATCAGAAGACTAAGTGAATGGAGGGAGAAAGAAGGGAGGAATGGGCACAAGCAGTAGAAATCCATAGTTGAATATATACAGTAACAGGAAATAGGTACAGGTAAAATGCCTCTGCAAAAAGATTCACAGTATTAAGGGCTTAGCCATTGGGCACAAATATATTCTCAATTGAACAAAGACAGCAAAAAAAAAAACCCCACAACCCAACTGATCTAAGATTTAACATTTTAAGAATTATATAACTGTATTAAGAAGTCGTACTGGGTACCACTTGCTATCTGGTAAAATTCACTAAAAGAAAGTAGTTTTATCACTGGAGCTGCAGTGGCCTATAACAATACAGCATTATGTAAAGTGACATTGCTAATCTATTTTTCATGAATAATGGACAGCATTGCAACGCTTACTAAATGAAACAGAACAAAAATCAGAACTTTACTGGACTCATAATGCCACTGAGCAGTCATTACCCCTTTTGCAAAAAGTTAGAGTTGAAAAGGAAAAAAAAAGGGGGGGGTGTCTTACAGATTTTACATATCTTGTACCAACACTAACTGGGGGCAATCATCAGGTCCTGGAAAACACGTTAATAATTTTTTGTGGCAAATGTATGTGCAAGAAAAAAAAAAAAGGAATATGTAAAGATATGCCTCTTTGCACAGTGCAGGAGGAACAAGCACATTGGTTTTAGCACAACTGTAGCTCCATCAAGTTTCAGGAAAACTACAGAACTCAGCTTAAGAAGAACCGAGTTCATTTTTCTGCGACTTAGCTATTTTTCTCTTTTTCTTTTCAGATGCTTTTTCCCTTCCCTATTTCTGCAACTTGAATTTCAATATCTTTTGCACTAAAAAAATCCGAGTAAGACAAAGTGATTAATGCCACTGATCTCCAATTGTGATGCTATAATCTCTTTAGTTGCATTCCATAGCAAAAATTGTGCTGCTAAATATTTGTAAAGCATGTCAAAGTGTTGAAAACAGTCAGATTCAGACTGATGAATCAGATGATAGTGAATTAAGAGACTGCTGGCAACCAACAGTGGAGTTACCAGAGAGGCTAAAATGGGGCTGCATCCCTTTCCCACCACTTAAGAACAGCCACGTTAAAGCTGAGCGAAAGCTGTCACAAACTACACCAGTAAAATCTGAAGCCCAGCTGCCACCAAAGTAAAACTGGTGTTGGTGTTCACGTGCCTCCATAAACAAAGACTGGAATTCTGTTGTAGTGTATAGGATATCTTCCTGGTCTTTCATGCTGTGCCCTAGTATTAAACAAGCTCAGGTGTCAGTTGGAGCTATACTCCATGAGGTACTTTCCAAAATTAAAAAAAAAAAAAGACTCTATTTAATTGTGTTCTTTTAAACACATAGCTAGTTATGCCAGCTCTTAGAAATTTTTATTTTTAAGAGAAAACAGAATGCTCAAAAATTAACACTCTGATGAGTGTTACAACTTTGTTGGGAAAATAAGACCGCAACACAGTTATTTTTTCTCTACAAAGAAAAAGAAACACCATCAAACCCAACCCAACCCAACAATCGATTACTGACTAGAAAAAGGACATAGCAAGTCATCTTCATTAGGGCAAATCATGAATCCTCCTTCAAATTACAAGGTTGTGTCCTTGTTTTCCTTCATCCTCAGAAGCATCACATTGTAGGAGACTATTGCTGGAGTGATGCATTTAATTTCCACCTCTCTGTGCTTGTGTATCATCTTGGATTAAGCAGGTGCATGTTTTTTAGCTGAACTGCTGGCTGCCCACTGGGAATTCATAATTTGATTCTCCCTTAACACACACAAAGCATAAAAACATGGAAATACATGATTTCTGACCCTGAAACTGCAATCAAACAGACTTTTCTTGATCAAAAAATAAAAAGTGCCTGCAAAGAACACATGGATTTATCTTTTTATTTCTTCTGGTGAATAATAAAAAGGTCAAGATTTTTTTTCTTCCTCTCCCCCCCTCCCCGATCACATATTTGAAGGAGCAGAGAGAGATTTTAAACTTTGAGCAAATGTTAAAGCTAAAAAATTAGTCTAATTAATGTCAAAAGCATTAATGTAAAACAAATTAATTGTTTAATTTCTTTACATATTTGAGAAAGTGTGTTTACATGTTGCTCCCTCCTCCATTTTCTCTATGCTGTTTTCCTAAACATCCAAGTCGCAGTCACTGACTGTGTTATTGTATTGGGAGAGATGAAATGCACACTGAATTTCAAAGCACACATGCATTGTTAAAATTTGTTATTCGAGCTGAAGGCACAGAGGCAGTCAATAGGAAACCCAAGTACCTGTAATTAGGCCAGGTAGATTTGAGTCCACCCCTCCTCTCCATCCACACCTGAGTGTTATTGGGGAAAAACAAAACAAAAAGAACCCAAACACTAAAACCAAAACAAACAAAAAAAAACTCCACAAACCCCAAAACACCATGAGCTGGAACAACAAACACAATTTTGAAGATGTGTTTATTTTTTTCCACCAACTATCACAGACTGACAGAATGGCTGAGATTGGAAGGGACCTCTGGAGGTCCAACCCCTTCCTGCCCAAGCAGGGCCACCTAGAACCAGATGCCAAGGCCCACGTCCAGATGACTTATGAATATCTCTATGGAGAGAGATTCCACAACTTCTCTGGGTAACATTGGTCACCCTCACAGTAAAAAAAAAAAAAAAAAAAAAAATCCTGATTTTCGGAGGCAACCTCCTCTGTTTCTGTTTGTGCCTGTTGCCTCAGGTCCTGTCACTGGGCACCACAAATGACAGCCTGGCTCTGTTGTCTTTGTACCCTCTCTTCAGGTATTTATTCGTGAGATGCCCCTGAGCTATCTCTTCTCCAGGCTGAGCAGTCCCAGCTCTCTCAGCCTTTCCTCATAGGAGAGATGCTCCAGGCCCTTAGTCATCTTTGGGGCTCTTCGCTGGACTGTGTCCAGTCTCTCTTGTACTGGGCAGCCCAGAACTGGACACAGTGCTCCAGGTGCGGCCTCACCAGTGCTAAGCAGAGAGAAACAATCACCTCTCTTGACCTGCTGGCAATACTTTGTACTATGTTATAAGTATTAAAGTGACTGTTCCAAAAAAATTAAAATGCTGTACTCCGATAATATTTTTAATGTAAATTTTTTTATATACTCTAAAGCCTGTATTTTCCACTTGTGAGAGACACAGAGGCTATTAAGCTATAAAGAGACCACAGCATGTCAGAAATACTGTGATAAGGATCACTACAGGATAAAACATTGCTATCATTTTCATCATTTGCGAAGACAACGATAATGTCTTATACAACCCACACAAGTAGCACGTTGCCATACACCTTCCTACACTGCTTCCTGCACGAAACGTTCCCAACAGTGTCTTACACTATTATAAATTAGCAGCAATCACTATAGCTCCCAGCACTATCAATCTACAGAGACACTGCAAAAGTCACCTAACATTATACCACCAGATGTTAGGGGAGATTTCATACATCAAGTTGAATGCACAGGTGTCACCTGGAATAATTTTTGTGAGAAGATTTTGTATACCAGTTGTATACTTGTTTCCTATAAAGTCATTAACACATACCTGTGGTGGCTGGTTCTCCTTACTGTGGCAAGTTCAATGTTTTTTCCGCCAGATTTCACAGCATAGCATATAATAAAATTATTGAAACAAGTATATTTACCAAGCATTTCACATTTTCCTGAAGGAAAGAAGCCCAAGCTTTTTTTGAAGCATTTATCACATGTTTTGTACTGGATTACTTCTTAGCAAAGCTGCTTGCTAATTCAGTGGTGTCCTTTTGAGCTCCTGCAGCTTCTTCTGGGCAATTCTTTTCCAAAACCTCTTACCCAGTTCTGGCATTGCCACCGATTGCATCGGCCTGTGGAAGACAGAACGGAAATTATAAATCTCATCACAACATACATTACTTACCTGCTGTAATCAATCTTATAGAGGCTTGTGTACATTTCATACTGGGACTCCCTCGCTGTCACTATGCGATACGCAGCGCACAACTCGCCTGTCTGCCAGGTCAATCATTTCCCCTTGCAGCTTCTACTTAGACTCTGCTAATGTTTCAATGCTTGATCTTAGGGTCTACGGGAACATAAATATATGAGAAGAGGGGTTCAAATTTTTCAAGCCACACGTTTCTTTATCTAAACTATTGTAGCAACTCTGTTTTCGCTAAAACCTCTTCTGATGTAGAGCCAGGGGAAGGACACCAATTTCTAAACCGTTTAACACAGTCCTGTGAGAAATAGTTGAAATTAAATTCTGTCCATTGGAGAAGCACTCTGAGCAAGCCAGGGTGTAGAATACTTCTCTAAACAATGTAGATCTGTATTCAGGGTTTTACAAATGCCATGTTGTTTCTGGGTTTTTTGGTTTGTTTTTTTTTTTTTTTTTTTTTTCAGTTAAAAGCCAAGAAGGTATGTTTGGGAGAACTGCCAAAGTTTGGTACCTATTTCTTTACATCATAGAGGAAAAAAAAGCATACACAGGGTTTCTCTCAAATGGAATTCAAAACTTTTTTCAGTTTCACTGGCATCTAAATTGCTGTCAGAGCTTCCTGGTGAATTGAGGGGTGGCCACATGGTATGATGTGCAAGACTCGCTTCTAGTGTTGCAGCTATTGTCTTTTCTTGCAGTAACTAGCGAATAAACATTTGTAGTGATTCAAGGATTATCTTCCCCTCTCTGAAGTTTAATAATAATAAAAAATTATTCTAATGTACTAATAATTAAAAAAAATCACTAACATTTGTTCATTTAAGAGGGAAGTGGAAGGTGGGCAGAAGTTCCATCTGGGTCTACTGAGCTGATTATGACCATCTCCACCCATGCCATGACTTTGTCAAGTAACGGTATCCCCAGTGACCTAACAGCCTCTGCTGACCCTGCAGACAAGGTTCTCTCAGCATCTTCTCAAATTAAAATGAGAATGGCAAGAATGGTGTTTTGCACTGTTTACAGTGAAAAAAGTACATTCAGAAGGTTGTTTTTCTTTTCATGTTTACAATACTGTCATTAATAAACCAGTTGTCAGATTCTGTAAATCCTTAGCTCATTGCTTGATCTGTCCAACGTCTATCTGCATGCCCCAGAATTCTTTCCCAGCTAGCTCAAAAAGGCCTTTGAAGTATTGTGATGGCTCATGAGCACAGCAGTCTGTGTTTTGGTCCGAGTTCATTAGAGATGAAAGAAATCCACAGGACAGGGGAAAAGCAGACGGTGACTAGGACTTCCCTGCTTTCTGGCTCTTGGGAATCAAGCGGCGAACATGAACTGTAATCCAATTAACTACACCCTTGAGGCAAAAACTAGGGAATAAGAAGCAACTACAGGCACGTCCCAGCAGGACAGGGAACCAAGAAGGCAGTGTGATGGGCACATCATGGGTATAGAACAATAGAAGACTACAAAGCAAAAACACTACCGCTTGCATTGGTAGGTAACTGCTACTCTATGCTCATCTTGGGAAAAATAAAAACAAACAAACAAACATGCAATAATTAAGAAAGGAGGAAAGAAGACATTCGGGCTCCGCCTTACCTTTTGTCTATAATCTCCAAGTTAAAATCCCAATACTTAGAGCAAGAGGAAGATTAACATTAACAGCAAGAATGGCTATTACCTGACAAATTATCTGAAAGGCAACTTTGCCCACAAAGTTTCTTAAATGGAGACAATGCAAAGCGTTTGCTGACTTGCCAGTTCTAGAAGCTACATTAAAGCCATCAATAGAATTAAGAGCTGTAAGAAAAATGGCAAAAATATCAGATTGATAAAACTAGCAGTTACAGTATCAACACAGTAATGAGAAATACTTATATAATAAAACTATCCACTTGGAAACAAAGATAGGTCAATACAAAAATTATATTCAATATACAACTTTCTCTTTGGATTTTTTATTTCATTGGTGGCCAAAGACAGAGAGAAATTGAAAAAAATACACAGAACATACAGAAAAGAAGCGTAAGACCTAAAAGAATCCTTATGCCCTTCAGTCCTTTGCCTCAAAGCAAATGTGATATGTGATTTTGCCTTCACCATGGCACAAACTCTTATAGGCCTGGGGGAGTTTTAATCCCCTCTACAGAAAAAATGTTCCAATTTACATATAACCAAAGCACAGAAGCTATTACAACATTCTGGTGTATTGTCTTCCTCCCTTCTCTTCTCCTACTGAGTTTGGAAGATACTTGTCTTCAAAGAGAATTAATCCAAAGCCACCTGAGCAGTAAAGGTGGACACCGCTCCTGTCTGTGCTGCAGAGATCAATCCACTGCCGTAGCTTTCAGCTACCTCACCTATACCCACGCCAGAACAGAAAAGCTGCCACCACGTGGGTCCAGATATTGAAGCTTGATTATCTCCATCGCTACAACGGGTTTTGGCACACATAGGGAGCAGGCAGCCAGGACACAGCTAGTCCATTTTGGAGGCAAGGAGGGTCTGGTACGAACATGGTCTCAGGGATAAAAAGTGGGCTTTGGCAGTTTTGTTCACTAATGAAGATGGTACCCCATCGGTTCATGCGCTTTAAGAGCTTTCAGCAACCACTAGGCACAAAGTCAGCAATGAAATTACTCCAGTAAATTAAAGTGGTAAATATCTGATTGACTGAGTACAAAGTGTGGACAACACCAGCTGCAGTCAGGTGTAACCATTCCTTTAGCCAGAGGACATCCTCCACCCTGCCTCTACCTGTCTCCATTTAATAATAAATTAATAATAATAATAATACTCCTCTTGGTCATTGCCTCGATGACCGACCAACATATTCAATAGTTTCCCTTCAACGGGAATGGAAACCTAAATATAATCATCCAGATTGCTACTGCTTCCAGCAGGACAGCTGCAACGCCGACAGGGAGAGCTTCTAGTGTGAGCAGACCGTACACCGAAGGGTTCACCATATTTGTTCCAGTTCTGCTTGAGTCAATTACAAAAACCTGTGATCAAGAGCAAGGTACTAATCAAAACTGTCTGACACAAAAACTCTAATACTGGCCTAGATGCTCTTCGTGTTCTTTAAAGTACAGCCGATAGGAGAGTTTTCAGGACCCATACAGGAAAGTTTCTATAAAAAGTGACAAGTGAACAAAAGAATCACAAAGAAAAACAAGACACACTTCAGATGGATTTTTTTTCCTGTATGAACAGGCTACCATTTCTTGTAGCAATTATTAAGCCTTTCTAAAGGCTTTACATGTATTTTTCCTATAGCTTATTATAACTTTATTTTCAAAACTAAGTATGTTTCAGTGACTTAGTTGGCTTGAACCTTCCTTCTGATCCTGTTGATGTTTAGTTCAGAATTCAATATCCAACATCAGAGACATGCACTGACTATGCAAAAACTTTTAACACATAAAATTGATTCTTCATACAGACCATATATACAGTACTCTACATGTAAGTACTCAGATACTTACAGACAAAATATATATATCAAGTTGACACTTACCTTCCAAGACGGGTAGGTACCAGATGGATCTGTCTGGTGCAGTTCAGGACTCCCACTGCTATCGAAGCCCACAGTCAAAGCAGACATACCAAAAGGTCTAGAGCCAGTGTTTTGTGCGCAGCACTGTGGGAAAGCTGGCCAGTTTTGGCATCCCAGAAAATCAACAAATTTACTGGGCCAATACACAAGGAAAGCACGACTGAAAAGGCTGGATACAGGTATTCACCATAAAACTCTCCACTTCCAATACATCAACAGCTTATTTCTGATCCTCAGAAATCAGTTTGTGGTCAGTGTTCCAGTTGCACAACTCTATTTAAGTCACACGCAACTAACTAAGGCAAAACAGGTTTCACTGTAAAGAAACTACTCCCTGTTAAAACCACACAGACTACAGAAATTAAGGTTTAATCAGATTATCCTTTAACATGATCTCAGGCACAGTTGTGAACAGATTTGAAGGAACATCTCAGATGGCTGCAATCAATCAGCCTGCTCACAGGTGGTCAGCTAGTCTTTAGTATTTGAAAATAAGAATCTGCATCTGTGAGTTTTACATTCAATTTGGCCTTTCACATTGCTGTCTTCTGTAAGGGATTTTGTTATTTTCTTTTTAAGTTTATATTTTTAGCTCAACTCTTTTATACAGTAATATTGTTTGGTCTCTCTGCATCATTATTTCCAAATTATACAACAAAAGTTTTTCACAGATCTATACATATGAGGAACAGTTATGTTTGCTCACGCTCCTTAAAATAAAAGAGCTCGTAATAGTGATTATTTTAATGTGAAAAAAAAAAAAACCCAACCCAGTTATTTTTCTCAAGTGATATTCACTTTTTTAAAGAAGTCGTGCAAAGGAAACTTAACCTGACTTCATTTTTTTACAGATAATAATAGAAACAATTGGTTTGTTTTCAATACTCAGGGTCATCTGACACTTTAAGCGGAAACATAAAAGTACCAAACTGCTTACCTGTTGAAGTTGCAAAGCAGTGTGTGGTATATTCTACTGTGACTGGACCCTCAAGAGTCAGTTTATGGTGCTGTTAATCACTATTACGGCACCAGCAATCAGGTCTGCATAATCATAATGATGAAGTCACTATAAAGACTTTTCATTAACTAGCAACAAATTATTATTCAAGAAGGAGCAAACCATTGCAACTTTTTTTTTTAAGTCAGAAACTGCTGAAAGAGCAATGTAGGTGAAGACGGAAACAAATTCAAACCAGCACACAGAAGTAACTTTATTCTAACTGAGAAACAGCAATTTTAAGTAAATTTCAGGCCATAACAGTTTTTAAGTTTACAGAAAATAACCTTACAGAATTAAATAGGGATTTAGCCCCTCCAAAAACACATATGAAAAGTACCCTGCTCCTTACTGTACCACACGTCATGGTTTTGGTATTGTACAACTCCCTTCGCCCCACAGGAAACTGGGGTTACAGCACCGTACTCGCGGGTAAAAAGAGAGAGTTACTGAGGTACATCCTTATTCTTCTTCATTACTAAGCTAATGTAGAAAATCCAAGGCACATTTCACATTATAACTTTCCTGATGGTAAAGCCAGTTCAGTAGGTTCCTGATTTTCCCCTTTTCCAGTGAATTATTCATTCACTGGTGTAGTTCTTCATCCTCCCATTCTTCCACAAATTCACCTGCTTGTGAAGCCAGTGAAAACACTCAGCTTCCAAAAGTAAAAGATTTTTTTTATTTTTTTTTTTAAGTTGGATCATTTTGGTGAGCCATTTACTACAAAAAGATGAAAATTTCTTCTGTCACTTGGAATCCCCATCTTGGGGAGCAGCTCCATGTTCAACATCAGCCAATCTAAGAGCACACTGCTATCAAAAGCAATTTTCCCATCACTTGTCCCTCTCTTCATCTTCTCATTCTCTCCCAGTGTTAGGATGAGTTATTCTGCAGCTGTTAAGTCAGATCAGTGTGTTGACCTTACTCGAAACTCATTTTTTTTCACCAAATAATTTTTTAGTTCTGTTTTCATTCCTTCTGAATGCATGCAAAGAAGACAGTTTCACATCCTGATAGCATGACCTAAATGGAGATTGCCACAAAAAGCAGCAGTCTGTTCTTCCCAACCACTTCCACATAGACATTCCTGCAGCTTCCCCTGAACTGGATTTAACAATCACACAACTTTGTGGCAACTCTCCAAAAAAAGAATTCACTTTGCATCAGATCAGTGAGTTTAGGACTATTTTCTTCAGTAGCAGCTTGCGTGCACAATAGGTTAGGTCTAACATCAAATTGTACCCTCAGTGGGTGTTAATAATGGTTTGACCATCACAAAAGGACAATTCCATCTCCTCCACCAACTTCTTCCATCACTCCCCCCTTCCCTCACAGAGTTAGGAGGCTCATGCGGTTGCACACTGAATTAATTCAACAAGCAAATAAAGAGGGTTTTTCTTCTGTGAGGTCAGTGAGTTGAGTCAACTCACAAGGGTTCACAGAAGCATCAGAAAGGACATCAGGGAGGAGATGAAAGTGCCTAGGGTACAGCAGAGACAAGGGGATGAAGTAGAACCACCAAGAGCACACACTTGTATGAGAGTTCAGACTGATCGAAGTCAGTGTTACTGTGTCTCTCTGTGAAGTGCGCCCTGAGCCTCTACTGGCTCTCGCCTGACCTTGGTCAGACACTGCAAGAAACTTTTTCCTCCTGGCTTATGTCTCTGCTGGGCAGGCTTCCAGCCTGGCTTCAGCCGGGCAGCAAAGCCAGCACTAAAGTGACAACAGAAGAGGACAGACCGGAATAAGACCTTTGTCTTGCAGTGGCAACTAGCCATGACCAGACAGTTTAGTGCTCACATGGAACTGTACGTTGAGATGAGACATATGCTCTAAGCAGTTTGTCTAACCAATTTGCTGCGTTTCCATTCAGTTTTACCTTCATTCAATCCTCATCTGAAGGAAAATATGCCCTGCGGAGGCAAATGTTCACAAGTGTTAGTTCATATACGGAGCAGGGGTCTCACAAATGAGACAGGCATGTCAAGAGGTAGTTTCTGGAGCAGAGAAGGAGGACGGCAGTACAGATTCAAGCCTAAAGTTGTCTTCCAACTCTCCAGGAATATTTCCAATATCACCTTGGTTTGTTTTGCTGAATTTGATCTCCAGATTTGCCTTTCTCGTCCCTTTCAGTCTGCCTATTGCCACTGCAACCAGTACAGAGCAGCTTTTGCTATCCAAGAGGCTTGTCCCTGATGATGAGATGCAAACAGACCCACATAAGATGATTTAAAAAAGGAAAAGAGGGACCAATAAGTTTTAAAAATCAAAACAATTTCCACTGGCCCCGTCAGAATCCTTCAGCTATATTCAAATCAGTTATGTAGGAACACCAGCCTTCATATCCTAGTACCAATCTCCCAAACCACCATGTCCACCTTCACAATGCTTTTTAAATTCAGTCTTTAATGGACTTTTACATACTCCATATCCGCAATGGTATGAACTGTGGAGCATAACACTAGGAACAATACCTGCAGAAGCCAAACAGACATGATCATCAAGTGCATACATTTCCTCACAGTTCTTTCCTCTTGAAGCTTGGTGACAGATTTTTTTTTTCTGTTCAACACAGCTGTACCTACCTTTCAAATTCCAATCTGTTAGATGAGAATAATGAAATTGTTCTTATTTCCAATATTAACTTTATTTATGTTATGCAGAGGAGCTGTTATTATACTAAGTCTTCTCACAAGGACATCAGCAAACAGCTATGTGGAGGTTGTGTCATTCTCCCCAAACGATAAATAATAAAGTTTGACATCTGTTAGGAAGGAAAAATGATAAGTTGCGGTAAACATCACAGCAAAAAGTTTCAAAGTTGCAAAAGTTGTGGTTTACAAATACAGTACAGAGAGGCAGCCCCTGCACAAAGGACTTACAGCCAACGTAGAAAACAAAGGAAATAAGGTGGTTACAGACACAAGAACCCAGGGAGATGGCAAGACAACACAGATCAATGTGATAAGTGGTATTCTCCCTATACTCTCTGTTGATAGGTGCAATCGTGGCTGAACTGATCTAACAGCTAACTGCTGACAAAGAAGGGTAATGCTGCTCCACTCTTGTGCCCCAGTAATTGTCTTCCTTTGCTTTGACGTCGAAACTCATCTGCTCCCTATTTGTGAAACTCAACAGGCAGAAAACTGCTTTTAGAGAAAAGCAATTGGTTTTCTACTAATTTAGCTTCCTTAAACATCTCACTACAAGATCAGATGAGTAAAAGTGATGGCACAGGAGACAGAGTGAGAACATGTGGACGCAAGCGTAGAGGGGGCTGAAGAAAAAACATGGCTTTTGATAACAGCTGGCTGTGAGGTTTACTAAGCTATAAGATAACGCCAGACTGCAACTTAAATGCTGTCACTGGTTTCATAGGTATTCTGGTGGGGGAGAGTTTTGAAGGTAGACAGTGACGTACCATGGACATTTATGAGAAACTCCTTTCATATCCACAGGTAGAGAGAAAGATGTAGACAGCTGTTTTAAAAACTTCTAAGAAAGACTAATGGAAAGGATGTTAAGGTCAACATTTCAAGAACTTTGTTTCTTGGTTGGTTTGAAACTCAGCATTTCCCCTCATAAAACCCTTCCCTTAGAATACACAAATCAATGAATGCTGAAAAGGAAAGAAAAACTGGTCAGCACTGTGTCAGGTCTTTTCTGAAGCAAATAAATGAATGATAAGATCAATGATAAAGTAAGTAGGATTTAGAGCTGAAAGTCTCAAGCATGACCAAAATAGCACATAAGCCTCCCCTTTCTCTTTTGCTCTCTCAGTCTTCCTCAAAGATGCTCTCCTACCAACGCTAAGGAATTGATGCAAAAAAGGACTTACAGGAACAACACACCAGCAGTCCTTTCCTTGCAGAAATTTATCGTCTTATCCAGCACTCAAGAAAGAAAAGCTCTTTGAGTACCCTATGTATAAAACTCACCCCTTTTTTACATTACTTCCTTGTGATAAATATTTTTCTTATCACTTACCTAAGATGAAAGCTCTGCTGCATCACAACCAATGTCAAACTTCTCAGTTTCTGTGACTATTTTATATAAAGTACACAGAGGGTAAAATATTATAAATGAATGCAGAAAACTGTACATTATTTTAAAAAGACATAAACTATTATCTTTAGGCATTTAGGAAGAATATCAGACTATGTTTTCATAGTTCTACTATAAAATGTTTGTTCTTTAAAAAAATCCAAACCAACAGATACAGAAGATCTACCCATCAGTTCTACTTGTTTTAGAGCTCATATAGCTTCCATTTTGAATAGGCCAGCAAAAGTTTTCATAGGCAATTTCTTGTTACATTTTCAATCCATTACAAGTTTTGTCTTCTGTTCTAGCCCTACAATTTATTACTTTGCTTACAAAAATTAGATCTGAAACAATAAATATCAATAAACATAGGAGGTTTCATCTGCTTCTCTTCACCAGATTTGACCACTTTCTCTTCCACTTGGCTCTCCTTGTCATAATCTCTGATGAATTTCAGTTTTTTGTTTCCTATCCCCAGAGAGAAAAATTACCTCTGTTCTTGATTCATGGGTTATAATTTCTTGACCATGCCAGTGTCTAATCAATTTTTCAAGTTGATGCTGACCAAACAGTATGAGGAAGTCTGGGAAAGACAAACATCAATGAAAAATAAAATCTATACTTAATATTTTCAGTAAACACATAAACCCCAAATCCTACGTAACAGAACTATTCCAAATTGAATTATTCCCAACAGCTAAATCAGCAGGGTAAAATGGTGCATTACATATGGTAGAATCAAAGGCCCACCTGGAATAAGTAGGAAAGAATGCAGCATTTAGAAAACTGCGTAATAAATTTATTTGAGGAACAGTACCTTATTCCTGCAAAAATATATACACACTAATATGCGAACATATTTAGAAAGTTATGCAAAATCACATTTTATCATTATAAAAGACTAGTAGTATTTAATAATAAAGTACAGATTATGTTATTGAACAGAAGACTCCTTTTTATTCTTATAAAATCAATACAAGAGAGGCATAGGTACTATTATGGCCCACATTCCCATCAACAAGGCTTCTAATAAGTCTTTTAATTTAGAATTTTTCTTATGGATATCCAGAGCAAACTCAAATTGATTTTCAAACGGATTTAATACTAAGGTACATTGCTATTTTACTTGCAAAAGAATATATAGCAATTATGGAATAACACTGTGATACTTTTCTAGAGTATCTTTTTAGACTAGAGTAATGCTTTAAAATTTCATGCTCAATAAGAGGAAAAGATGAGGAGCGGCAAAAAACATTGCCACATTCTTAAAGCAAAATAATATTAGAAATCAACGGTTACTATTTTTTTTTTTTTTTGGTTTCTTATGTTGCTTAGAGAAAATTATACACAATTCCTCTTTGTAGGGTAGTTGAAAGGCAGCTTACCTATTTCTAGCACACATCCCATGCTGCTCTCATTCTAAAACAAGGGAAGACCAAAGCCTTTGATTCCTACCTTGCGAATACCAACTTCTCCCCACGGATGCAACCTCCCAGTTTGTACAGCGGACCTTCTCTACCCTGGGACCCTGTTCTCACAGACTGCACTCACGCAAAGCATCTTCCTTCTCCCTTTTGCTCCTGCTTGAAAAGAAACATACAGGCATAGATAAATATTATACATATATCTATATTTTATATATATGTTTACAGTAATGCAAGCTAGACACAGTGCCATTCCAAGCAACCATTCATTGTACCTGCACAGTCTATGCTGGGAAATTGGACTAGATAAAGGAAACATTTCAAATTGTTGTAGTTATTTTTTGCAGTGATTTTGTTGGCTCTTGAATATACATACTTACTCAGTTACTGTATTTCCACTGATGATGGGACTACTCAGGACAGAAAGGTATAAATACTCTGAGTAAACTTTCACAGGAAAGGAGTTTTGGCCTCCAGGGAATTATGGGCCTTTTGAGCATTCCCGATGACTAAATTACTGCATACATACCAAACACAGAAATGGGGACAAAGAACTGGGGCCACATCTGGAAGGATGAATACCGTGGTACAAACACTGATATGGTATGTGTTCAACAGAAGTTTATTTTGGTTCCTTTTTAAACATTACAAAATATGAATATCCTGTATCTGTCATTCCAAGCTAAGGGTAAAATGTATGCATCGTGTGTATAAGCAGTGTTATGGAGCCTCACTCTGCATTTAGATCTCCAGTCATCATAATTTTGCCCTTGAAAATACTTGAAAAGTAGAAGAAAGCAAGGAAGAAGCAAGAATCCCACAGACATTAAAAGTAGAAAACAATAAATGTACATTCAATACAACAAGATTTTAGTTAGAGTATATTTTCCCAAAATGGTTTCAGGCACAGTAATACTCACAAAGCATATTTGCAGAAATGTGAGTATATTGTTTCTTTTGCTGAGCTTTGCTGTCACAGAGGTGCCGTGTAAGAGAAATGGCACCACTGGTTATTAACAGTGACAAGACTATCTCTATAATCTACTTTTGGTCAAATATAACTGTATTCCCTGCTTTGTAGTTCATTGTATAATTTATTATCTTTTATTCATTAAAAGAATTAATCTTTTAAGATTTTGACCTTCTGATAAAATCACAGTGACTTTGAGATACACTATGTATAGCAAGTTAAAGAACACAAGGTTTAATGGCTCTTTATTGCTCTTCTGTGATTTAAAAAGCAATATAGAGAGTATATCAACAAAGAAAACAGACAGAAGAGAACAAAACCAAAAGCCATTTATGTGAGACAGCAGCAGGAACTGAGCATGGATCTCTGCCTTGGGATGGGTGAGGAGTCAACTGGGAGCTCCTGGGGCAGAACAACATGAGCAAAGTTGTCCTGGGTGTCTGCTACAGACCCCCTCATCAGGAAGAAGCAGAAGAGGCCTTCTTTAGACAGTTAGCAGAAACTTCATGTTTGCAGGCCCTGATGCTCATGAGGGACTCTAACCATCCTGATACCTACTGGAGGGGCAGCAGAGCAGGGCACAAGCAATGCAGAAGGTTTGAGGAGTGCATTGATTGACAAATCCTTAACAAAGGTGATTGAGGAGCCAACAAGGAGGGGTGCTCTGCTGGATTTCACACTTACAAACAAGGAAGGACTGGTTGGGGGTGTGAAGGTGCAGTGACCGTGAGAAGCTGGAGTTCAGGATCCCAAGGGGAAGGAACAAAGCAAAAAGCAGGATCACAGCCCCATATTCCAGGAGACCGGAATTTGGCCCATTCGGGGACCTGCTTAAAAGAGTCTCACAGGATGTGGCCCTGGAGAGAAGAGGGATCCAAGAGAGATGGTCAATTTTCAAAGATCAGCGCCTTCAAACTCAAGAATGGTCCACCCCGACCTGCAGGAAATTGAGCAAGGAGGCCTGCAGGGATGAACAAGGAGCTCCTGACAAAAAACAAACATAAAAAGGAAACATGCCAGAAGTGGAAGCAGGGGCGGGTGACCTGGAGCAATACAGAGACACTGTCTGAGCATGAAGGGAGGGGAGACCAGCGGATTTTTTTTTTTTTCTCAACCTTAGTAAGGTTTTAGACAGTTATCTCCCATAACATTCTCATAGGTGAACTGAAGTACAGATTAAATGAGTGTACAGCAAGGTGTACTGAAAACTAGCTGAACTGCCAGGCTCATAGGGTTGTGGTAAGTGGCATGGAGTCCACCTGGAGGCCAGTTAATAGTGATACATCTCAAGGATCCATACTGGGTCAATACTAGGGCCAATACTGTTTAACTTCTTCATTAACAACCTGGATGACAGGAGACAGTACACCCTCAGCAAATTTGCAGATGTTACAAGACTGGGAGAAGCTGTGGATACCCCAGATGGTTGTGCTGCCATTCAGGGGGACCACAACAGGTTGAGGAAATGGGCAGATACAAGCCTCATGAACAAGGGGAAGTTCGAAGTCCTGCACCTGGGGAGGAACACCCCCTTGCACCAGTACATGCTGGGGGCAGACCAGCTGGAAGGCAGCTTTGCAGAAAAGGCCCTGGGGGTGCTGGTGGACAAGGTGAATGTGAGCTGGCAATGTGGCCTTGCAGCAGAGGCCAACAGCATCTTGGGCAGCATTGGGAGTAGAATGAGGGAGGTTTCATTTAAGTCATGGGATCAGGCTCACTGAAAGAAAATTACACTTGATATAATTATTTTTCTATATTAGCTCAGCAAGTTGTTGATTAGGATTGTGATGATAAGGTAGAAGTACTGTCCTGTAGCCATTCAGTCATTTCCTCTGTCCTTCATGGTCATGAGTCTTCAGAAGGCAGAAGCTGAAGATGATGAAGATGTCGCAGAAGCATCTCCAGAAGAACAGTATATGTTTCCATTGCAAATGTATTGCCTTTAAGAGATATGAATATTCAATGATCATCAAGATCACTGCTACCTTTTCTTCAGCATTTCTTGGCAGTGCCTTCTCATGTTTATCTTTTCTGCTTTGCTTTTGACATTCAAAAATTGAGGAAGTTAGTGAACTACATTGCTTTGCTTCTGTGTCCTAAAATAAAATATTAACTGCTAAGAATTCTTGAAGAATTTTCAGCTCTGAGGAGGCTTAGATTAGATGTTCTGCTATTCTTTATTTATAGCATACGTTCCTAGTAGCTGGAGATTCCCTTTTGAAGAATAAAATCAGGACACAGAAAGATTTTCTCACTGCCGCTGTTGCACTTACTCCCACTAGTGCAAACTGCTGAAC
>NW_009648712.1:3552821-3556735 GCF_000708025.1 Charadrius vociferus | reverse complement strand
TTTATTCTAAATATTTATATTTCCAGACTAAAATGACAGATACTAGAATAAAAATTTAGCATGCCAATGATTTTTTTCTGGGTTTGTTATTGCACTTCTGGAACATGGCAGAGCCACCGATATCCTTGTAGTGTGCAGTGCTGTTTGGGTACTTCACTTTATATCAGAACATATAGGCTTGAATTTCAGATGCTACTTCTTATTAATATTCTCTACAATTGCCAGTGCAGAATATAAATGAGAAAATTTGAAAAAAAAAAAAAAAAAGCAAAACAGACAGGAAGCTGACAGAATAAATTCAAGACAAATTTATCCTGTTAGCACAATCTCTTCTAGGAAGCCAAAAGCACCATTTTACCCCACCAACAGTCTCATATCGTTGGGTATTTTGATAACAAATTACCACGTAAAAAATAAGCAGAACTGGAACCGTTTTCAAGACTCAACCATTTACACAGATGCACAAGATGAATTAACACAGAGACTGGGCATGTAGGAAATCCCAACAAAGTTATGAGATCACGCCGAGTTCAGTTGGTGAAGAAATACTAAATCAAAACCAGCATTTCTTCCTTTTCCTGTCTTCCTTTTTCATCTACCAAAAGACACTCCTTCCTTGGGATCTGCTCTGTTACCTGATTGTATTGCTGATGTTCCAAAACACTTGCATAAACACCCCCCTCTTTTAATTGCAAGATGAAAATGTAGTCTATCCTGAAAATAAGGCTCAAATTCACCCTGCCATCCTATTAGCAGTAGATCCTGAGCTATCATACTTACTGTAGTAAAGAAAATAGGTGGGTTTTTGTCAATTTGAAGTGAATGAACAAAATGAAGTGCTGTCACCAACATGTTAAAGGCTTTGTCGGAGAAACAGACAGTCTCTCAGGAATCATTCTCAACTTTGATACCAGGACCTTTAGTCAAGCAGGTTTAAGCAGATGGTGCTACCATAACATTCTTTGCTGTCCTCTTTCTTGTATATATAGCTTTGTGAAAGCCAAGTTTGAAATTTTAATTTCAGTTGCTTAGTTTGAAAATTATGATGAATCAGCATTCTGTATTTTCCTGCTTGTGAATAGGAATGTCTGTGGGTTCCTCCTCTTACATATCTCTCTCTATTCCAGAAAATTTATGGAAACTTAGATAATAAAATGGCAGAAAATACAGACAGAAACTGAAGATCGCTTACCATTTTTTCTCAGAATTGTTGGAAGTCTGGATCACTGCAAATGTTATAGTTTTCTCCAAAACCAAATGAAGTCCTCTGCAATGAGGAATTTTGACACGATCCTGAGAAGACTAAAATTGCTCTACTGTTAGCACTTCATTTCAGATAGCTTTCTCCAGGAACTAAATGTTAATTCTTTCCAGGCCGTAGTTTCGGGAACTATAACTTTACCTACTACTTGTTACTGAGAAATATGAATTGGAAACATGGGGAAAAACTCTTTCAGAAAAGAGTCCATCCTTCTCTATGTGCATTCTTTTCTCTCCAAAAAATATGGCATACTCAAATGCACATCAACAAAAGACACTACACTAACAAAAGTTGGAACGGGGTGGAAGAAGATCTGATTGAAACATATTTGCATTTGAAACTCTCGGTGATGATCTAGATTTATGCATCTAAATTACGATTAAATAATGTTAAGGTTGTGAGTAACTCACAAGAGCAAAGAAATGTACAATTAAAGAGAAAATATACCATATGTCCTTTGATATCTCGGCATATTGCAGTGCATTAAGAAAGTCATAAAAGAGACACCCTGTTGTGGTTATGTGTTCTGAGGCATGTGGCACATTTCCATTGTAGCTATCTATTTCCCTGCTTGTATGCATCTGTGCCATAATTTAAATGTTGATTTTGAGTGTGAATTTCCCTTTCCATGGTAAAAAAAATGGAACCGCGGACTCTTTTTTCAATGTTTCTCTATATCTGTTGCTATTTATGAATACGGAAGGCCAACTTTTTAAACATATGAATGAAGAATCATCACAAAGGGGAATAAGTGGATTTAATCATCAGACAAAATTAGGCAAAAGAGATGGGTTTTATTATTATGAATGAATGATCTTATGTGTGTATCTTCCTCTAAAAACAGCTGAAATCCAAACATTGTTCTCCCATATTTTGCATGGAAATGTGAATGTACCAAGAAGTTTCTCATATTTAATTTGGACTACTTTTGGGAAATACAGTGGGCAGTTCCTTTTTTCATTTTAAGGCTCCTCACCTGTGGGATCCCGCAAACCTATTTTTCTCCTCTACTCAAAACCAACCTGGAAATGTGGGAGATGATGGAACATTCGGATCTTAAAAGCAGTATTTATGTGGCTGACATCTAAAGCACATTGTCTCAAACACTGTGATCACCAAGACATTCCAATTTGAAATATTTTATAAACAGTGGTTGGGTAACCAGAGGATGAGAACAAGACAAGTTATACTTGTGGGAAGAGAAAAACATTTTGTGGAATTCCCAGTGTTCAGTGTATTTAATGAGAATGTTTGCCCTCCAGTTGCTGAAGGTGCCTGCAGCTTTGGGACTTTCAGGCACCTCACCAGTTCTCCAGAGCCAAGCATGTACTTCTGCTAAAGAAGTTAAGTCCTCATCGTTCTATTTGCAGCTGGCTAGGAGATGGACCTTTTGGTTACATGCTGATTTATCCAAGGCTATCTTGCGTTCTTCATTCCTAGGATTCTTTGTTGTCCTTTGTAATAACTAGAAATAATACCAATTTGAGCACAGTGCTATTACAAGTTACCCTATGAGTTCACTCCAAGAACATACAATAATAACCATGAATCACCATGAAGAGTGTTAACTTTAGAAAAAATAGGTTTCTTCAACCCCTTCTTTTTTTGCGCTTGGTTTCCTACAAGTATGATGGTAATGACAATGATGATAAAGTGTGTGGGAGACAAAAGAAAAATCCCCTACTACTACAAAAAATGGACCCAGATACCATGGTGATGAGTGAAATGGTTAGAAACACAAACAGCCTAATGGACATGCTGGCATCATGCCTCCTGCCTTGCACGACCTACAGGGCAAGGACTGGGCCAGAACCATTTTCCAGAAAGGACAGCGAGCCAGATTAACATCACATCAACTCAGGGTTCTGTATAATCTGAAGAGACAAGGCAGAAGCAGCACCATTCTGGTAACAGAGAGCATCAGGCCCAGGTGGCAGGCCCTTGGAAAAGGGGATGCTGTAGGAATGCAAAAACAGCTTGGAGCCGGCAACCTGGGAACCGGTTGTCATGGGAAAAAAGCAGGGGGTGATGGGCAGTCACAGTCAATGCTAGGCCAGCGGAGCCAGGATGAGCAATCTCTATGGGGCTGGGGAAAGGAGCCAGCCTAGAAACAGCCTGAGGAGAGAGCATGCCAGTTGGGAAGCAGCTGTACAGCCACAGGGTGGCCACGGATGCCACTGACAAATGCGTGCTGTAACCAAAAGGGTTAGGGCTTGAGGGAAGAGCCAGGGCCTTCAGCCAGCAACAGCTGAGAAACGGAGAAAGCAACACACCGACTAAGGAACAAGATTCACGTTTTTGTGGTGTGGTGTCACATCACTGAGTAGTGTCCCGTCAGCCACAGCAGCACACGTTTCTGTCAACTGCAGGAGCAGAAATCAGTTTACAAAAGGCCACAGCTTGGAAAGGAGACAGTACTCTCAGCCTGCAGAGCGGCACTGGAAAGCACACAGGCTGAGCAGGGGCGTGCCCGGGAAAAAGCAGGCTGAAAATGCTTTAGTTGGGGATTTTCAACTTTGCTGTACCATTACCCTTTGAAACTCTCATCCTTGTAAAGAACAGTCAGGCTTTGCAAAGTTGTACGTGGGGCTCTTTGGCGAAACCGAGATTCCCTCCAGCGGCCGCACTGAAAAAAAAAAAAAAAAAATCGAGG
>NW_009648712.1:3509650-3551482 GCF_000708025.1 Charadrius vociferus | reverse complement strand
TCCCGGGGCCGCGGGCGTGGATTAACCCGTAAGGACTCGGTTTGGCACGGTGGGGAAAGGGAGGAGTCGGGTCAGCCCTTCCCCGTGAGGGGTGTCTGTGAGCGGGACCGCAGTCGGGTCGTTCCCGGAGCCCGCCTAACTTTGGGCTGTGCCTCCGCAGGGTAAGCGGCGACTTACAGCTCCCGACCTTGGGCCGCCTGGTAGTAAGGCTGCCCCTAAACTTGCAAATGTTATTAACGAAGAAACATTATGGCCGGAGCCCGTGACAGCGACTCCGAACGACTCCATTTAAGCTTTCGTGGGAGGGAGCGCGTTAACTCGCTCCAGCAAGCTAAGAAAAGCATGTGTGGGATTTGTAATAATCCGCGATGTTTTGTATCAGCAGAAGCAAAGGAGCGTGCTCAAGTTCACGGGTAACTTGGTGGTATTTAGAAACTTAGCTGAAGACCCGCGCTGTTATGAATGTAAATAGCCGTGAATCATACAGATTTCAGATTAATACGGGGTGCCTGGGTGGGATCCTTTCATGTAGCTGTAGCTAATCTCTGGTTTAGTAAAGGAAGAGTGTCAACAAGGTAGGCATTGCAGGGATCGGGACCTCAAAGAAGACCCCAGAGGTACAATGGAGATCTCCAGGGTAGTGTAGCAGAATTCAGTGCTTGAGAAGTGTAGATGAACATACCCACTGGGTAGAAAGCTGCCTAAAGGTAGTCAGTAGAGACTTCAGGTCACTTGGATGCATATGGAGAGTGCAGACAATTACGTTTTTCTTGTGCTGTAGTCAAACCATTAATTTGATGGTGGTGTGCTGGTAAAACCCTAGTATAGTTAAAGCTGAAAAATCTTTGTAATGTACATAAGCTGTTGGAAGCCCTGGAGGTGCCTTCATCCAGCTGGAAACTAAATTCTCTTTTGATGGTAGATGTTTATAACTCTTTCAAAGAACTTTCAATTTTCTATCGGCAACTGCTCAATCAAACTTGTATAAAACAGTGCCTGCTGCCCTGTCTAAGATACAGTTGTATTCCTTCTCATTTGCTTTCCTCTTGGCCATAGCGTTCCTTTTTTAACCCCCAAAGAGGTCCATCTTACATGGTGACAGTGATGAATGCATCTAACTGGCAGTCTGAAGGTCTACTTGTCTGCTAAGCTTTAAGTTATCTGCTATCTTCCTCTGGAAGGTGGGAGACATTCTGAAGAGAGCCTTGGTTCAAAGCTTCCTTGGCAAGTGCTCTATGAGACTTTGGTGTCAAAGCTGTTAGTTCTTTTTTCCCTTATTTTTTCTGTTGAAAATGGCCACCGTGTTTCTTATAAAACTTGATGTTAGTACATGTGAACTATGTCTGTGTAGCAGTGTGATCCTCTTCAGAGTGTGCAACTACAGTTCTGCCTAGTTTCTGAGGCTCAGACAGTAACTCAGAATACTGCAGTTCTGTCAGTGTTTAGTGCTTAATGACAGTGTTTCCAGATCCAGCAGTTTCAGGCAAAATAATTGCTCAGCGAGCATTCTAGTCAATTACTGGTTTGAATTTAGGAAGACTTGGCTGGTTGGCTCATTCTTATGTGGATATAAGTCCTGAGTGGACTGTGTGAGGATTCTGACTCCATACCCTTTTCATAGAGATGGAGTAGTCAGAAGAAACAAAGTGTCCGTTCCTAATTTCTGCACCCCCCCCGAATTTGTTTCAGTTGGATTTCTAGGGAAATAAAGTTGATGTAATAACACTGTTTTCCTTGTAGATGCATGAGCCTTTTGGCTAGTCTCAACCATATTTGGAAGAAGGAAAGAGTCTTGGAGATGGTTAAGATCCTATTAGTTTTGTGAAATTCAGCAGCTGGGTAAAGGGATCTAAATAGTTTTCCACTGAGAGGAAGCAAAGGGAGAAATCAATGCAAAAATTTCCATTTGGTGGTAAATTTTCCACTTAGTTCAGTTAACTTAGGTGACTTGGCTGGTAGCTCAGATTAGGCATGGTTCTGCTGACTCTTGATCAGAGTCAGAGGGCAGTGTGGGAGAATGGTTAAAGAGAAATGGATTTGGGGATGTACGGCTCCAGGAAACCAAGGTTTATTTTTTTTCCCCATTCAGTAGAGCTTGGAACGCCTTGAGTTCATGAGTTTTTTGAGAAAGCCACAAGATCTGCAATTTCCCATAATTTTAGGACTACTTTTTTTTTTTTTTTTTTCTGCTAGGAAAGTAATCCATGTATGTTTGTATTTCTGGACACTTCTGAAATATAATAAATCTATTGTGCCCATTATATAGAGTATTTATAAAGTGCAGTTTAGTTAGAAATTCTTAATGTAAATATGGCCTAGCTTTCCAATGCGTTTCCTTGAAACAAACCTGTCTGGTAAGCTCAGTCTCTTAACAATAGCAATTTCGATACCTTTTATTATTAAATTTATGAACAGTTACGGGCTTTAGAAGGTGAAAGGAAATTTGGAGCACAGATTTGTAAGTAAGCTTCTTGGTAGAAATCAAATGAAGAAATACAAAACTTTGAAAACTTTGTAAGAACTTGGTGTACAACAAGTGTAAGTATTTGAATGGGAAGCTTCACCAATCTAGCTATATAGCTATAATAGTGACTTGAAACCCTGAAACTGAAAGCTGTAAAACCAATAGGAGGGGGCAGGTAGATGGGAGCAAGTGTGTTCTATAAATTGTTAATGTAGAACTTCTGGAATATTACTTTTCTTTATTTTTAAAAACTCTGAGAAGAGGAGCAAGGCTCAAATTTATCTTCAGTTCCTTCATGAAACTTACTTAAAAATTATTCTTTGTCATTTCAGATGTTGGATGAAAATAACCATCTTATTCAGTGTATAATGGACTATCAGAACAAAGGAAAGACGTCTGAATGCTCTCAGTAAGACATTAATCCAAATCTGCTCTGGATTGGGTGAATTTCCATCTAGATCACCATTCTTGGATTTGTTTAGCTTGCCTTGTAGAACTGTGCTGTGATGAACAGAAAAGTATTGCTGCAGATACTACACTTAAAATTTATTTTTCTGTTTGCTATATGACTATCGTGTCTATTACTGAAATAAATGTTGCAGCCTGACTACTGCAAGTTGATGTCATAATAATTGTGCTCGTAAAAATGGGCACTGTATAACCAAGATCTTTTTCCTCTGCATCATAATTACACTTTGGGAAAGAGGTAGTTTTCTTCTCCAATGTTTCAAAATCACTTAGGAATGGACCTTTTTTCTTCCTGACAGCATGTTTGAAAACTACCTGCTTACCACTTGCCCAAGAATAAACAGGCTTGTCTTAAACCTTTGGCTTGCCAGAATATCTCACATGGACTCGCTGTCTAGTGGAGTCTCTGGAGAGTGATCTGAGAGAACGGTGGAATGAGTGAATTATTAAGGAATATTATTTTCCCATTACTCTTTTCTGGCATGGGATGATCATGGCCCCCTTGTACTGAGACAAATAGAGAGTCATGTGACAGATGGGGCATCACGGTATGGCTCTTGAGCCCTTAGTAAGAGAAGTGGTAGTCTGGGAGTAGGAGTCATAAATATTAGGTGTTTCTGCTTTAAGGGTATGTTTTTATTGTAGCACAGTTACGGTGCTAAGCTGTTTGCAGACCTGTAGTTATGTGTTTGTAATCTGTTCCTGCTTTCAAGGTTATTTTGACTGTGGGCTAGATGTTGAGACTATGTTGAGAATGTGGTTCTCTAGCAGAAAAATCATTCCATAGCAAACTTCCGAAGCTTGGGGTCCTCATAAAATGTTTGCACTATTCTCGGTTGTGACTCACATAAATCTATGATGTCTTCTATCTGGGGACATAATATAAGGAGCTCTCTCTCCCTAGTGTTTGTGATGGAAATTACACCAAACAGCCATACACGCTCCATATGTCTCCCGATGACTTAGTTTGGGGCAGGAAGTGAAACAGGTGAGAACGGTGTCACCCAGCTTTAGATTTTTTTCATAGCAAGACAGAAGTTGTAGAGAAGGTATAAGCACAGATTTGTTGGAGACATTTCAAAAGGTTGGGTAATAGATAAGTGTGAGGGGAAGGGCTTAGGATTCCTAATAATGGTACTCTTGTAAGTCTCTTGAATGTTGTTTTACATAGGTAACTTTCTTTACATGTGTAGAATTAAAGTAAATTCTGATGTTACTGTATTTATGACTTAAGATCTGTTTTGCTTTTGTTTATTTTGATAGATACCAGCAGATGCTGCACACAAACTTGGTTTACCTAGCCACTATAGCTGACTCCAACCAGAACATGCAGTCTCTGCTACCAGCAGTAAGTACAAAATAGTGTAAAAGTAGGGAATAGATATCATTTGAGTTCCTGGAGCTGGGGAAAAAACCCTGAACAAAACGCACACAGAAGTGTTTGAGGCAATGACCAAACGTTTAGCCTCTGATTTACTGTACAGTGAATATAGGGTACAGCGTCTCTTAATGCTGCATTTGGAGTCTAGTAATCTCACTGTTCAGGTCTTGCCCAAATTTGACTTGTTTAACTGAAGACTGATAACCTGTGCACTGCACCTTTAATTCAGAGTATCTGGCCTGCCTTATAGACAGTCTTAGTTTTTTTTCTCAACTAAGAACTCTAGTGATATCGGTCTTAGCTCCTACAACAGTACTCTGGTTTTCCTCTTACACCAGGGAAAGGCAGGGGGGTGGGGATATTTTTTATTATTATTTTTTGTTGTAATATAATCCATTATTTTGCCTCAGTGGAATGAGATTTGGTAAATCTTTGTTTGCTTTTCTGAACTCTAGGTGAGTCTCTTAAATTCTCTCCTGTATCAGAAAGCCACCTTTTTTTAAGGTGGATAATGACAATATGCAAGAAATAAGGTTGCACAGGCTTAACTTGAAATACTGCATCACTTTACAAATAAAGCGTTTCTTGGATAATACTTGCTTTTTTTTTTAATCTGGAGTTTTCTGAATCAGTATTCCTGAACTCTTTATTTTATAAGATGTCTCCAATTTTTCCCTTTTCCATTGTTTATGGAGCAGTAAGGGAAGATACAACAAACATTAAAATAGCTTGCTGTTTGCTTTTTGCGTTAATCGGAAAGCTTGGGGAGTTCATTGTGAGTAACACAAGGAAGTTCTTTGTTTTTTGGTAATAAGACTTTTCTTGAATTAATATAGTCTTGATTCATATCTGTAATATGAAGCTAAAAAGAACGTCTATAAAACAGCCATTCCTAGATACTAGTTTTCACCAACTGAAATTGAATTACTTTTTCTTTGGTCTCTGGAGAAGTGTTCTCCAATCATTGCTACTAGCAAAGCATCCTTTCAAGTTGGTACCTAGAGGACTATAGAAACAGTGCTTCATTATGTCCAACCTGTTGTGCTTGTAGAGGCTTCTCTTTATAAATCCATGCTTGTAGCTGAGCAGGAGGGAAAGAAACCTTTAAGAGGGCTGTGTGTATTACTCTACTAATATGTTTTTGGAGGCTTAATTCATATCCTGGTTCTGATGACAACTGGAAATGAATTCGACCTTATCCTAGTCCCTGGTGAACAGCCCTGTTCTTGAAGTTGAATGTGATGACGTTCTCTTCTTAAAAGAAAATGAAGATAGGGCTGAGAGAGACTTTTGCAGATCAGGGCTGAAGTGTATTTCTGATCTTGAATGTAAGGAATATTCCACAGCAGTGAGACAATAGCATAGTGGGTTTTGGGGGTGGGGGGAGTCCCCTTTGGACAACTGCGGCGGAATAAAAAGGTAGCTTCTTGGTTTTTCTTTCAAACTAAAATACAAAATGAAATTTACATGTTCTGTCTTTCCTTAGTGTAGGCTCTCTGACCTACCAAGTCAAATCTTTGAAGATTTGCCTGAAATGTGGTAACATAATCAGATAAAATGACTTTTTGTTGGGGTTTTTTAGAAAAATATTCTTTAGAATCTTTCTGTCTTCCCAATAAATTTTAGCCAGAAGAATTCGGAAATATGAGCTACTGCTTTTTTCAATGCAAGATAAACTACTTCAGACTCTTCCTTTATTGACTTTCCATTTAAGAACTGATGAGGCTCGAGTTGACTTGGAAGTATTATGTTTCTGTTCACCATGCTTGTGTGTCAGCTGTTGCACAGTCTTACTAAATTCAAGGGTTGTGGCTGGCAACAGTTAAATATGGAGCAAGATACTGTGTGTGTAAACATCTATTTTTAATAGTAAAACGCATCAAATTTATGATACTACTATTGCAGTAGTTTCCCACTTAACTTAGGAGGGCTTGAGTCTGAATAGCTGAATTATACAGATATAATTCAGACATCTATTCATGTCTGGAAGATTGTTCTCTTAGTAAACTATACTTTCTTTTTTATTTAAATTTTATCTTGTTTTTGTTTTATCAGGCAAATACACTCTCAAGAAATTTCAGAACTTGACTATTAGTTTTTATAAAATGTTTTGTGTGATAAAATGAAATTGAGAAGAGAATATTGCTGTTAAGATAGCACTCACACTGGACTAAAGAGCTAAATGATCAGGTTCCTTGAAGTTTTTAATATAAGCTAAAATAACTTGGACATGATGGTGACTTTGTTGTATCCTCTCACACTAGTCCTTAGACTTAATGCTTCATACTGCTGAGAAAAATGCTTGTATTATGTTTTTCCTTCCTTTTTTTTTTTTGGTCAGGATTACTCAAGATAGTTACTGCCTCCATCCTGGCTTTTGCATGGGACATAAATGTTGTATTTTTTAATATAAAAACCCCTCAGCTTCTCTGCCTCTGTCCACATCTTTCAGAATGCGCTGTTCTAATTGAATGAGTATATCCTTTCTGAAAGTGTGGTGTTGTCTGTAGAGAACAAGATAAATCTTATACTAAACAAAAGTATAGTGAACCAACTTTTTTGTGCTGAGGAATGCTTCTATAAAGGGCCTGGAAGTGAGGAAAAGGTGAAGCAAGCATTGCAGGCTGTGGGTGAAGAGAACTAGAAAGACTTTGAAACTTCAGTATCCTAACAAAGCTCCTGTTGTCTTTGTATGCATGATAAATGTAGAGTATTAAATTATGACTTCTGGGGTAAGAGGCTTTCCTTTATATCAGAAGACGAAAGAAGTGTGAGGTTAATGCCCTTGTGTCAACTGTTCTCAGCTGTGTGAACAGCAGCGTTACTAAGGACAGGGTTGTTTTGTCTTCCCAGCTTGAGGAGAGTTGTTGCTAAGTCTGCATGTGAAGTTGATGCAACTGTTTGCTGCCTCTTTCTGAGTTATGGCAGGTATTCTCTTTCTTGGATAGCAGTGGAAAGTCTGTTGACCACCACCATATGGAATAAACTAGCTTCCCAAAAAAGCTTGTATAGTGAGGACCACAACACCGTTGCATTCTTTTGATTTCCACTGGTGCTACTTTTGAGGGAGGCAACAGCAATTAATTAGTATTCTTGAACTGTAGAGAGCAAAGATGCAATTACAGTTGGTTACTGGGACTTCCAAGAGAACGACCAAAAATAGTAGTGAAGTATTGTGTGTGTGTTTATAAACAGATTAAACCTCAAACTGCAGAACATGTATATTGTCTTCCCCGACTTTTATTTTTTGTTTTCTTGAGACAGAGTATCTTAGTGGCATTAAAAAGTCATTGCAAAATATTGAATGAAAAGAGACTTTTTGACTTGGATGTTTTCCTTCCCCCATATGTCTTCCTTTTTGCCAACTACTTATAGGAAAACAAGCTATGACCATCACTGTATTGGGAAAAGTAGAGGGGAATTTTTGTCCTGTACTCGAGCCTTTTCATTTTGGCATTAGTTTTATAACAGGTGAATATTGAGGTCTGAAGGAATTATTTAATTGGGAACACTTGTTTTGTTGGTTTTTTGAATGCAGAAAAAGTGAGTTTTGTTTTTTTTCCCATAATGCAACCTGCTTTCTGTGAGCACACAGAGCGCTTGATTTCAGTGTGTATTTCAAGAAGGTGATGAAAAAAAATGCTTATGATTATTACTCATGCTTACAGTGTGCCAGTTTTCTTTCATACTGAAAGTGCCAGTTGCTTCCAGTAGCAAGCTAAACTGTATGTGAAGTGACTTCCAAGAAAACTCATTGTGTCTGAGTTGTAGAAAAATGTGCGCATATCATTAAATAATTTTTCTTAACTTTGTAATATTGGAAGGTTTATGAAGAAAGTTAATAAAAGGTGATTTTTTTTCTTGCTTGAGACACTGCTCGCAAAACTAATGCTTTTTGTAGGACTTGTGAAATCCCTTAATCTATGTCGTTCCCAAACTTGTCACACAGACTAGGGCAGAGTTCATGCCATTTTAGTTAGAAAACCCTCCTATATAAAATGGTGATTGCTTTTTATAAACACCCAACAACAAATACTAAAAGCTGATTACTTCCAAAGAAACTCCTTCAAGAGGTAGAACTGTTAAACATCATTACTAGTGCATGACTAAAACTTTTTATTCAAGTTCCGTATTGGAGGACATTTGTTTTGTTTGTTTTTTTTTTTAACCTGCGGAGTTCAGGTGGCTAAATAGGTGTGTTAAATGTAAGAATGGTTTTAGTCAAACAGTGGGAAGTTTTATATGATCTTAAATACACTTTAGTACTTTTCAAATGGGTAATGCTCAATCTGATTTGAATATACTTGTGGTTGGTTTGTAGAAACAAATCAGAGTCTTAGAAACTGAACAGCGCGCTCTGCTTTTTTACTAGCCTTTCTTCTGAGAATAAAACTTGTCTAAAATATTTAATTGAATTACCTTGATACTGTTGGTTGTGTGGTGTGGTTTTTTTTTTTTTGAAAAAAGCAAGATGGCATCCAGAAAAGACAAATACGGCTCAGTTTTAATAGATTAAAATAAAACTTGCAAATAAAACTCCTGTTACTAAAGGTGAGAGAATTCCTAAATTAGTAAAATTCTTGTCCAGTTATGTACCAAATGCTTGGAAAAATCTGATATCTGGTAGTATAGCAGAATATCTGTTAGTGGTATCTGCTTTCTTGCTGATCATATCTGGCATAGGTCTTTCAATCTCTGGCTTAATTCAGTGTATATTGAATGGTAGTGTGTTAATTAAATTAGTTTTAAAGCAGATACACAAAGCAGTATGGTGTATTATTCTTCATTAGCCTTTCAGAACACAAGTGCATGCCAAATTCAAGTCCAACTATTTGTAAACTGAATAAATAGAGAACAGAGCAAAATAAAGGTTGAATGTTTCCTGTCAAGAGGCAAGTGAGCTATTAGTCAGAAGTGGAGCTTGGATTTAGAAGAAGAATAATTGCTCTAATTAAATATTTGTTAAACAGTTTTCAAAAATCATCATAATTTCTAAAGACTTTAAAAGAAACATGAGGCAGCAGCTTTTTTGAGAAAGGGAGGAAAGATATTGCATACCCACCATATTAGGGAAGTACACCCCAAGGAGGATTTCTAGATGGTGTAACTAGCAGTGATTGTTCTTTAAAACAAGAAATTTGAATGCTTCTGTTTGGTGTGGAATTTCGTGTTAGAGAGCTTAGCCAAAGGAGTAACTTGCCTGCTGCTCTTCAAATGAGAGGCAAGTGGAGCCACTGTGATTGGGATGGGCAAAAGAAATTAAGCTTCACATTCCTGTACTGTTGTTAAAAATTATCAAGCTAGTCCAAATCCGTAATTGGTAAAAGCTAATCTATTTGTCCCTGTGTCCTCCCGAAAGAACATAATTTCTTGACTTATTCCCTCCCTCAACTCTGCATACTCTACCTGTTTATTTGCAATGTGGATTTTGCATAGCAAAAAAATGTCCTGTATTTTGTGAGCAAGAAACACCTGGGGGTAAGCCTCCTCTGGGAATAGTCCCTAGTCCACAGTTAGTTAAGCTTTGTCACCAAAGATGGGAAATGTGAGACATTTAGGTTCATGTTGTAGTACCCCATTATTCTAAACTTCAGCGTTACCACTGAGTGCAAGTGATCTCAGAGACTCGGCACTTTGAATAACATGGTAAATAAGACTTTTCCTGAAGTTGTACAGTATTACAGGTCTGCTAGAGATAAGAGTTGATTCTTTATTGCTTGCAGTAGCCTAGTTCTTAGATATGACTGCAATAACTAGTCGTAAAAGCAACGCATTATGATTTGGCTGTATAAGTGCTTACAGAGAGGCTGAGTGTGTCTGTATCACTTAATTGTGTTTGCTCCAAGGCCAGCACGTGATCATCTGTATCCCTTTTCTTTGAGAGTTTGGATGCTGTTTGACTTTTGACCTCGAAGTGAACACTCTGTTTACCTATGGGTTCATTGTATGTAAAAATGTGGTTATGGGATATTAACCAAAAGAGAAATAGTTTTACAAACAGCTACTCAGGCTTTGGTGTGGTGGGTTTTTTTGTTTTGGTTGTTTTTTTTTTTTTTTTGTGGAGTACGAAAGAACACATTCATCGCTTGTACCAGGAAACTGAAAAACTACTCATTATGGCAAGGAAATCTTGTGAAATGGTCAGTAATAAAAGCTTTTTAGAAGAATTAAATTAAAAACAACCAAACTTACTATGATTTAAGTTTTCTGGGTTGTTCCTCCCCTAGCCTATTTGTTGAATCTCTGTAACACCCCCAGTCCTTGTGTTGATATGCATCTTTTGGGGCTAACAGTGGCATTCTGCTTTAGGAACAGAGAATTGGGTATGCTGCCTTTTTAAAAGAATTTTCAGGTTGTGGATCCACAGTTTATCCACGTATGCCACGGCCTTATAATAAAAATTGCTTTTCGAGGTTGTTCGTTTTGTCCAGAGAGGCTTTTAAATGTTGGAAAGAAGTTTGGCTGCTGTCAAACAAGATTTTCTTTTGATGATGATGGTTACGCTGACATAACCAGAGCCGTCCTCTCGTCAGCTGCAATTCTGCTGTGTGATGTTTTGAAGTTGTTGGTTCATCATACAATCTGGAGAATCAGTCCAGATTAATTAGGTGGAAAGGGGGATGTTTTCATGCTGGATTAGTTCAGATTAACTGCAGGGCTATGTAAATGGCTTTGTTGGCACAACCAAAAGGGTAGTGTTGGGAAACAGAGGGCTACTGGAGGGAGCTTCTTAAGCCAGCAATTCCACTGGGGAAAAAAAACAATAATAAAAAAAAAAAAGATAGGAATTGAAGTTGTTAGCATGTTAGGAGTAAATTCATAGGCCACTAATGTGCTCCGCTTTAAATAAGAGGATCACTCTACCTTCTGTAAGCTACTTTACATGTATTGCTAATCAGGTGTGTCCACATGGGGAGCTAGTGCACCGTACACAAAAAATTACTTATATTGCCTTCTAACTTCTGTGGCTGATTTAGAAATCAGTAAAAATAGAAGCCAGTTTGAATTAGAAGTATGCTCTAAAGTGTAATTCTTTCATACTTGAAGGTGTGATTTGCCTCTCTGTAGTAACAGTATGTGCACAATAAATACCTATTTCAGCCCTAGGCAGTTTGCTCAGAGCTTTACTGGGCAGTCTGGTAACATAGATGCTGAATCCTTTAGCCTGTATGGTTTTGCTGTTTCCCCAATTAAATGCCCTGAGGGTTCTGCAGGATTCTTTCCGCTTTAATTGCGTTTACATAAGGCCTTCTAGCTGGGATAGAAGCAGAATTTTTCTCTTAGGTTACTAAATGCAAGCAAAAGCTGTAAATCCTGAACCAGACATTAAACCATCTTAAAAGCGAAAGAGGCAGGAGGTAAACAGCTGCGGTGCAGAAAGCTCCTGCTTTTTAGGACAGATATGAACTGCATTTTATGGGGGAATTAGAGAGCACCTCTGAAGTTGTCTTGTTTCTATAGCTCAGTGTTCCTCAAGTTAATGTCCATAATTTCCTTATTCTGTCATTTAAAATAAAACCATCTGAATTCGTACTTTTGATTTAAATAATTTCTAGTTATATCAAGGTAAGAATTTTGTGTGATTATTTTTTAAGTATCAGAAGAGCTATTACTATGCGGACACTTAAGTATTTCAGGATTAAATTTTCTGGTTGTTAAAATGATGCTAAAGAATATTTTTATACAGTGAAATATTTTTATACAGTGATATATGTGATTTGAAACAACTGAAGATTCCAACTTCCTCTTTAAACAACATGTTTAAGTATTACATTATGCACTATTTTAATATTTTGTTCAAATATTAAATCAGAGTTTCTCTGACTCTTTTTTTTTTTAAGATACTGATGTAAATCAAGATTTAGACACTGGTTGTCATTCTAAGTTTAGAATTCCTTACTGCTAGTGTCACAACTAGTACTCCAACCGTGAAAGGAGAAATTACACTTGTAATTAACATCACTATTTAGACATGATTGTAAATGATTTTCATGTAGAAATCCTCCCTACCCCCAAAATACTACACTTGCTGAGAATTGATTCAAGTTCTTTGTTTTTTCATCCAAGATACACTCAGTACTAGAATACTCTGCACCTTGTATCAGAAGAGTTGTAACCCAGTTAAATAAATCTTGTCTCTTTCAAATCTCAAAAATTTATTCCTTTGTGATCTTATTTCCCAGTCTGACACCTCAGTAAGCACTCTGCAGGTGCCATCACCCCCTATCAACAGAGTTCTGTTCTCTGAGACTGGGAAAGGTGCTGTGATATTAGCAATGTGATATTAGCAGGGCAGGGTACCTCCTGGGATGGGATATTTTGCTTTGCAGAAAATGCTATTTGAGAACTGAAAACAAAGATGATTGATTAAATCTTGAGTTAGAGCTTCTCTTAGAAAGATCAGGAGGCTTTTATGTTTGTCTTACATGTAGCTATTAGTTGTTATTCTGAGAGAATTTCAGGAAAATTGTATTTTTTGGTAGTGCATTTTAAATATCTATTGCTATTTGCATTGATTAGCAATACTGTATTTTAGTGTGCTTAATAGTATTTCCTGTCTTTTACATTTTATTGATGACTGAGTTGTTATAAAAACTGAGATGGAATACCAATAAATGTTCCATAAACAAATCTTTCAACCTACTATTGATGGTAAGAAAAATCTGATTGGGCAGGGAAGAGATGATAGATGAAAGTTCCAGGTGTAGAATTCCACCATGGCAGTTTTTATTGTTTGCTGTCTTGTGTTTGATCTAATTTATTATTTAGAAGAAAATCATCTCAAAAAGGTGCAGTTTGACTACTGTTATAAGTGTATGATTTCAAGTAACTTCTGAGTCAGTTAGGATTTTGTTTGCTGAAAGTTGTCAGTTAAAATCTAATGTTTTTTTCTCTTGTCTCTTTTTTTTGGCTGCAAGTGCAGGTCAGTTTCAGTCTTGTTCCAGTGCAGATTTCCCGAGCTGGACAAAATAGCTTTTTTTTTTTTCATGCTCTGATAAATTTTGAATGCTCATAGCAGCTATAAATTGTAATCTGTGTGTTGGGGGAAGTGAGCCAAAAATTGGTGTTTAGCAAGTGGAGCTATGTCTAACATCTTACTCCTAATTCTTTAATTTACTTTTTACCTATAGTGAAATATTTAACATTTTCTACTTCATAATTAAAATAAAATCAGTAGTGATTTTAATTTCCATTCATTTCTGTCACTCATCCAGCAGAAGGAGGAAGTAGCCTTTCCTTTGTTTCTGTTAACCTGACTACATTTGGATGTCACTTCACCCTTCTTACCTAGGCTGAATTGGGTAGTGTTCATGGTGGGTAAATTTCTCTTAACAAAGTTTGGGGGGATTCTTTTTCTTTTTCTTTTTCTTTTTTCTTATTATTTGGGCTTTGAATACTGTCTGGTCATTTTGTGTTTTAGAAGTTCTTTATCATGTGTGGTGCATATTACTGGGGCTAGTTGCAGAATCACAGAATGGTCAGAGTTGGAAGGGACCTCTGGAGATCATCTAGTCCAACCCCCCTGCCAGAGCAGGGTCACCTACAGCAGGTTGCACAGGACGGCATCCAGGTGGGTTTTGAATGTCTCCAGAGTGGGAGACTCCGCAGCCTCTCTGGGCAGCCTGTTCCAGTGCTCTGCCACCCTCAAAGTAAAGAAGTTCCTCCTCATGTTTAGATGGAAACTTGCTATGTTCAAGTTTGTGCCCGTTACCCCTTGTCCTGTCACTGGGCACCACTGAAAAAAGACTGCTCCCACCCCCTGGCACTCTCCCTTTAAGTATTTATAAGCATTAATAAGATCCCCCCTCAGTCTTCTTGTCTCTAGACTAAAGAAACCCAAGTCCCTCAGCCTTTCCTCATGTGAGAGATAGTCAACTTCCTTAACTTCTTTAAAGAACAAAAAAGGTTAAATGAGACAGGTTTTGTATGATTTTTGTTTGTTTTGTTTTTTAATTAAAGGTGATTTACAAGAAATTTATCACCTGTAAAAGCCTGGATCGACTCTGATAGAAACAGGGAAGTTGACAATTTAAAACAATTTTTTCTTTTTTTCTTCTGGTTGTGGCCAGTAGAAAAGCACTGGAGGAATTTCAGTAGGGAATAATTATATCTGCAGGAGACGTTTCTTTTTAATTACTATCAGGTAGTGATTGGTTTATGACCCTGACATGAAGGCTTATAACACTTTTAAAAATCCTATATAATATAATTATTTTGATTGCATATATGTATACGTAATTATCTCTGAATCTTATTTAAACTTTCTTCTAATGTCTTGTGTTGATGGATTCCTCAGGTTTATGTGATTTATGTGGTGTCTTGTATGTTTAATGTTATTTCTCAATTTATTGACTATTCTTCTGGGGTTTTCTTTGTTGTTAAAGCATAAATTGGATGATCTACTTTTTGTGTGCATCGTACGTTAAATTGTATTTCTGTCATATCCTCTTATGTTCATTTCCTTCCGATGTTTAAAAAAAAAAAAAATTAAAGCATGTGCTTTCTGACTTTTTTCAGGTAAATGACATTCAAAGTCTTCAATCACTAGTTGCTTGACTTTGGAATCCTGCTTTTACAGTATCTTTTTGTGATTGCTTTCCTCAAACCGAACATGTATCATGATCACAAATACATGGCATTTTTTTTTTCCGGATATTGTACCTCACTTTTGATATATCATGTACTGCAGGTAATCAGAAAGTGAACACAGCTATTTTGAATAGTTTTTATGGATTTTTTTGTAAATTATTTTTTCCCACCAAACTGTCTGTGTGATGGTCAATTCTTTTCTTTTCTTTTTTTTTTTTTTTCCTTCTGGAGTAGTTGCAATAGCAGTTTTTTCTTTCTGAAGAAAGAGTGCTTCAAAATTCAGTGTAGTTGCTGTATATTTATCCATTCTTAATTTCACCTGGTACCATTCTGCTTATTCTTTGTTCCACAGTTTTCAGTAGTCAGTGTTGCAATGTCTTCAAATGTTGACATTTAATAACAGATATTTTCGGGGGACCTCTATATATTCCTTTATTCTTTGAAGTTAGTGTAAAGTTATTGCTTATTTGTTAGCTTTGGGCAGTTTCTGATCAGGGAAAGTGTGTACCCCAGGACAATGTATTTTTCCAAAAGGCTTGGTCAAAAAACTTGTGTAAAGAAGTTCTTATTAAATGTGCAGCGAAGTGGTTTAATTTATATGTTTGAAAATTTCTAATAGATTAGAAAGATATGACTTCCCTGTATTGACACTTTACTAACTCATCTTTATTTTTATCATCCTTGGAGTTTTATAGTACTCTAATTATTTTCATCACTTAGCTTGTTCCCCAAGCTACAAGTAATGATTGTTCCTAGAATTGTTTCTACCTCTCTTTTTATAAAAAGAGGTACAGTGTTCTCCTACCTTCTAGTTATCTTAGGGGGTAGTTTATTTTAATGGAAGATTGAATTTGTTTGCTGCTTGGACTTTTTTCTTGCATTATTTTCAAGAATCTGAAATGGGTTCACACAGGTCTTTGGGCTGTTTCATACCCAGAAGCTGCTCTTGTTAAATTATTTTCTGGTAGTACCTTTTTGGGTGTTATTAATTACTCCCTCAGTTCTCTCAATTCCCCATGGTTTGTGAAGTCTCTTGCAGGTTTTTGTATCTAATGGGATTTTTTTAAATCCTTAATATTTTTTTTCCTGTCCTTGAATGTTTGCACTTTCAACACTTTTCTTTTTATCACTGCAGTGTTTTTCTTAATGTTAAACAATGGTTGTTTTGAAAACTTCCAGAATAAATTTCAGAGATGGAATATATGTTTTTTTCAAAATAATCTTTGGAGGTTTTTTGTCAGTCTGTCTATGCACAAGGGCATGCCTGTGTTTATGCAGTAACACCTGCAGGATAGCTAAAACCTAGGTATGATCTGGTATTTTTTAGTACTTTATAGTATTTTTCATTATCAGCATGTTGTGTGAACAGTGGATTTGCTAATGATTTATACGTGGAATCTAAGAAGTTCGTTTTAATTCTGAAAGCATTTCAACTTGGATGGATTTTGGCTTTGCTCTGTTTGCTGATGTGGAGCTGTTGTTACACTTTGAGCTTTAGCTGCTTTAGTGGAGGTACCAAGTGTGGTGGTTTTGCTGGTATTCCAAAAATTATGTTCTAAATAAAAACTAAAAATAGTCTCTTGGTTGCTTTTTTATTTACTTGTTTTTTTTCATGTGTGTCAGTTTTAGATGATTTGTTAGATGCAAAAGCAGGATAGTGAAGGGAAGGAAGACTTAGCTGAAGCAGCCTTGCTTTGGTTGCTCTTTTATGGAGGAAGATCAAGCAAAACGGAGCAGCATTCCACTTGCACTGTTGAGAGAAGAGCTGCCTCTCACTCTTACTTTTTCCACCTTCTGCCACTTCTGCTATAGGATGAGGAACAAACTTGCTTATGAAAGCTCATTCTCTTCATTGCGGAGGAGTGAAAGGAATTCAGTAAGAGAAGTTGTCTACTTGCTTGTGTTTTCCTTCATCTCCTTCCTTCCTCCTGCTAGAAAAGCTTTTTACTAATTTCTTGATTAATTTTTTTAAATTATTTCAGGGCAAATAATACATGCTTGATGTATTTAAAGAAACGTTGAGAAAATAAATGAGTGCTGTTCCACCTCTCCCCCTGGCAAGTGAACACGTGTGTCTGTGTTACCCTGATGTTGCCTTCTCCAAGGCCAGAAAGGGGTCCCACCTTACACTTGTTTGGAAAGACTTACTCTTTTCTACTGTGTTACATCTTGTCTTTATGGACCTCCTGATGAGTAGGTGTAGGTGTAAGGGGGACTGAGCTAGGCGGGAAAGTAGGGATCACCCCCTTAGTTGTTTCTGTGAAGAGAAGTGTGGAAAAATACACCTGTGTGATTGTCTCATGGGTATGGTTTTGTGTGAATTGTTAATGGCGTGTTAGTGAGGGCCCTCAAAAGGCAGAGACCCAGGCGTTTGCTCTCACAGAGATTATTTTCATTCCCCTGAAAGCATTTGGCTAAGGTGTGTGAGGAGGGCCGTAGAGTCTCACAGGTGTTTTTAATAGGAAAACGAAGCTGGCTACTCGCAGTTTCTGCCTCTCCTTACATTGCAATAAGTAGAACCTAATAGTAAATTCCCCCTTGCGCTCACTGTTTTTCTTGCTCTCCCTCTCTGAACTCTCAAGGTTATTCAGTTATTTTCCTCACAATTTCATTAGGAAATTTGCCAAAAACATCCTTTCTAGGCAGCTGTCTCTGGACCTTTGGAGGCCAGCCGTAATGTGCTTCCAGCCTGTGGGGGGTGTTTGGCAGGGAGTTACCGACTGGGCCTCCCGCACCGCGGGGGGCAGCGGGGAAGGCATCGCACACGCTTTACCGCACCCAGGTGCAAATTTCTGCTCGTCTATGAGCCTATGAGCGTTCGGAGGCTTTCATCTCTTCTTGTACCTGGTTTGTCCCGGTGCAAGGTCTGTTAACGGCAACAAATTGTTGATGTGAGAGAATTGTAACGGAGGAGTTGTTTTCTTCTGTTCACTGCATGTTGCTTTGAAGGAAGGCTTTTGTGTGTGTGGGAGGGAGCGGCTCCGGCAGTCTTAAACTGTTCACGTATAATTTTTTAATGAGGCATTGATTTGTATTTTTCTATTTTAAAGCGGTGCTTGAAGGTGCTGTGGTGTTGTCTGCGTGTGATACTTCATGTAAAATTGATTGAAAGATTAAACGTTCTGCCGAAATTAATACTGGGAGGAGTTAAACGTATCCGAAAGAGCAAGAAATGTGTTTTGGTGCTTTCTTTTATACCCCGGCTGAACAGTATAGACAACTGCTGTACCATATGTACATATAGTATATTTGTCAGACTAACTGCTTCTCGTGTTTGACTAAACTGTCTCCTTTCAGCCACCCACACAGAATATGCCTATGGGTCCGGGCGGGATGAGTCAGAGCGGCCCTCCCCCACCTCCGCGCTCCCACAACATGTCTTCAGATGGTATGGTAGGTGGGGGCCCTCCTGCACCACACATGCAGAACCAGATGAACGGCCAGATGCCTGGTAAGTTTTTCTCCTCTAAGACATTAACACCAGCGTTGCCTGGCAACTGAAACGACATGGGGGCTCAAGGGATACTAGATTGTTGATGACAAAACTGCTTTGAATGCCCCCGAGTACAAGCTCTCTTAGAGTTTGTTAGCTACAGAGCTACGTGACCTGTATTCAGTGTTTATCAGGCTGCCCTTGGGCTTTGATGTAGCTGACACACAGCATTCCTCTGATGAACAGAACTGGCTAAATTTAGTCTGTTTGAAACCGTGCAGTACAGCTGGCTTTAGAAGGCTTATTGGGGAAAGGTATTGGCCTGTGGCTGAGTGAACACAAATCCTTCCATAAAAAGATAATGCTAAATTGTCATCGTAGCTAAATAATTAGATAATAATAAAATAGATATATCTGAAAAAGGGTGTTTCAAATGTGAGTAAATGTTAAAAACCAAATCTCTTTGATACAGAAAGTGATCCAGCTTCCACTAATCCTCTGTGTTCTTTATTATTGAAGATGTGTTGAATCGTAAGGGATTTGTAAAGAAATGGCCTCCAGATTATTGTTCTAGGTGTAAATTTCAAGTCAGTTTTTATGCCATCCTCTTTGGTAATAAAAAGAAAAGTGCTTGGGAAGTCAGAAACAAAGCAGTGAAACAAGATGATAAAATTCCACATTGTACCTACAAGTACTGGCTTTGGGGTAACTATTCCCTTTAGCAGCCAGATCAGAATGGAGTAGGCCCTGGAAAAGCTTGCTGCTTTATATAGTGGCTGTTTACCAGAATCTCTTCTCATAAAGTCCTACTGCCTATTTCATGCGAATTGGCTTTCAGCTTAAAATTGCATTCCCAGGATTGCTTTTTTTTCAGGACACCCCCGATTTTTTTTTTTTTTTATGACCCCTTTTTTTTTTTTTTTTTTTTTTTTTTTTTTTTTAATGGAAGAACTTCTCATACAAACTCTTCAAGGTATTGATTCTTCCAAGGAAGGAAACTGCTATCAAAGGATCTTTGAAAATTCATCTCTTAGTGGTCACAAGGGTAAACTCCACGAGAGCAAACACAGTAAATAACTGTGCAAAACTGAATATGAAGTAAAAAATATGATGATTGCTGTAGTCTAATTTCGGTGCCAATCGTGATAAAATGAACCTGATAGTGTTTCTGACAGCTTTTCTGAGAAGAGTAGCTGAATAGCCTCCAGAGGCTGTGGATAAGAAGTGTAATAAAAGATCTAGAGAAGAAGTTAGGTTCATCATACGTGTTGGTCATGGTCTGCATTTGGAAGTGGAAAGAGCGATATATGCTGCTCCCTAAGTAGGGCAGAGATATTCTGGTTGTGGAGTCCTCTATCCATCTAAGATCCATCAGCTCCCATGGAGAATAGCATTGCCTCTCACAAATCAGTCTCTTTGACCCTCTAGTGTAATCATATTATTGTTATTATAATGATCTTTTCCAAGGAGAAGGATTACTAAGTCACAATGTGAGCATAATGACTTCACTGCAGAGCCACGGGGGAGAAAAGTCACTCCTTAAACATACATATTTTGTAATTAGATAGAATAAGAAAAGAGCTCTTATGAAAATATGCGAAAGGTAAATAGGTTTGTTTTGGTATTCACCTAGACAGGTACTTAAATACAGTTTCCAACTAAGCTTTAATTTAGCCTTTCTTCCAACATACTCCCTTTTTTGAATGTCTGTTCCTTCCCTTCCCTGTTTAAGGTTGTCTCTGAGGATGCGAAGATAAACAGCTTAAGATGAGGGCATCTCTAATATCAGAAAGGCATGCTAAAATCATTTCATAGTTAGACATTGGAAAAGGAGAAAAACAGAGTCGTCTTGTTAAGGGGATAGCTGAATGATTATTTTCTTTAAATGTTTGATAGTTTACCTGGATGTAGGCCTTTGTGTATTTCATAGGCATGTATTTGTAATCATTTCTGCAGTGTATGCATTTGCTTTCTGGTTATAGGGCACTTACTGTAAAGTTATGTAGATAATTTGTAGTATAAGCCAGATATAAAACTTTAAATATCTGAAGAGATGGTCTGTCCAAAAGGAATAAATTCACTAAAGTGCAAACCAGGGTCGACAGCAACAAGTTGACCAGCCTGGAAGAAATAAGGCTCTTAAAAATACCAGTTAAGGATTTCTGGAAGGCGTTAGCTGAGAAGGGGCTTCCACAGGACTGAGTATTGGTGGAAAGGTTGACGGGAGGATTAAAAGAACTACCTAGTGGTGGTCAGGGCTTGAGTTGATTTAAAGTTCTGCCGTAGACCTGTCGCGTTATCTAAAGGGCAAAGGATGATTTTTCTCATATTGTGTTCTGGTTAACAAAGGAGCTGAAGTGCTGCTAAGGTCCTTAATTGCATCCCCTGATAAATGAGTGTCTGTATTCTCTTACCAGCGAAGGCAGTCATGATGCACCTTTTTCAACCTATGGTAGAATTGAGTATTGTCTGTACCTCTGATGGATTATGGCTTTTACCTGAAAAAATTACTGTCTGAAGAGTTACACTGACAGAGTGTTTGTGTGATGCAAAGTAAGGATGGCCTGGATTTGGAAGGAGATGATGAGCTGGGTTTTGCTGGTGGCAAGTGATCTTCCCTATTTCTTGAGCTTGTTTTATCATATGTAGAAAGTTGAAAGGTAAGACTCAAAGTAGGGTTCTCTGACCCTTGTTTTGGAACTGGTAGGTCACCTGCCTGAATAACAGGTGCTTGTGTATTACTATCAAGTTCTCTCAAAGTCTTCTTTCCTTCCTGCAAATGTAGTCTCAAATGCACTTATGCTGGTTTACAGCTTCTCAGAGCTAAGATACTGTTCGTAAGTGGTTAAGAGGAAAAAGGACTTCTGTTTATAGTCAAGATAGATATTTATTCCACTAACTTTATTATAACACGGAATCTAATTAGTATAGCACTTAAAGCAGTTATTTTAATGGCAGATAAGCGCTTTGTGTCTCATTCATTCATATTTCATTCAAATTCCATTCTTCCTATTTCATTCTTATAAAAAAACAAATCAATTGCTGTGTCCTTATGTGCAGGAGAACCCCATGAAGTATTTTGGGAAACAATATTAAAAAAAAAAATACTGGTAAAGTGTGTTCTTAACTATTTTTCATTTGCAAGGTTTTTTGATACAGTGATCTTGCCTTTTCCGCTGTCCTTGTTTTCTAGCTTCTGACTAACAAACTACCTGATTTTGACCCCATAACTTATGCATGCCAGACATTTCATGTGCCAGCTTTTCCTTATGAATACTTTCCCTGTTTTGGTGATACTGTAGACATGAAGTATAAACCACCCTTTTAGAGAAAGTGTTTTATTTTTTCAACAACTTCTCTCGTGGTGATTTTTGCCTTCCCCATTTTGCTTCTTACATTACCATTTTTTAAAAACGTGTTCTACTGTGTACTTCGGTAGTTCTCTGAAATCTACTTCTGACAATTTCTTCCTTTAAACCAAAAGTAACAAAACTGCTCTCAGGCCATGACTTTCTGGCACTAATCCTGTATGGTGGTCCTTTTCTAATGAGAGAAAGTGGGAAACTAGTCTTTTAGCAGTCCTACACAGTTGCTTGGCACTACAGTCTGGAGCTTTTCTTCACCTTAGCTGTACTTTAACACATTGATGATATGGTTAGAGATTATCTCATTTTTTTCTAATTAAACCATCTCTCTTTTCTCACTATTAGAGTTAAGCAGTCTTGAATTGAAGAGGGGACAGTTATAGGCATCTGTAGTTCTCTGCCTTGGTCATAATCCTATTCACTGAGGTGTTTTTTCTGTATTTGTGGTGGATCTGCCTTTGTACCATTCAGCAATCTCTGCTTGCCTTGTTTTGCAGAAACAGTGAACTGCGTGTATGATACCTTTTAGCTTTTTCACTTTCCTTGATAAAATACGCTACGTGTTCTTTTCAGTAAGGTGTCTTGAAAAGGGCAAGAGGATAAATATATTCTTAAACGCATTCTCTGTTTCTTCATGTTGGCTTTTAGTAGCTATGTTCCTTGATTATTGTTACCTTTTTCTTCTGCATGTTTTTGTTTGCAGGTCAGTTGGTATTGCCTCTGTGACCTTGTGTATAACTCTCTATGTTCTTATTTTAGCCTTTGCTCTGTCCTAGGTTAGTGCAGTTATTTCTTTAGCCAAGATAGGCCTCGGGAGCTGTTTATAGAGGTAGATACATTTTAATTATTTTTTGCTTGGGGAGATATGTAACCAAATTGCTATCTTCCTACAGCTCTACTGAGGTAGATTCTTTTAGGTGCTTCTTCTAAGTTTTCTGTTTTTCTTAGAGTTCTGTAGCTTAAAAAAACCCTGCGGCGTGTTTGGCAGGAATGGCATCTTCTCGATGAACTCTGTGGATCAGCACTTGCCTTTTTTACAGTTGACCTGCTGTGTTACATGCTCTGGCTGTACATATCTTCATAAACTCTTCATGTGATGCTTGTCATATGCATAATCCTTGCACTTCATTTACTTTTTTCATTTCATGGAATCATAGAATGGTTTGGGCTGCAAGGGACCTTTAAAGGTCATCTAGTCCTGCTCATTGGAGGGGGGGTTGGGACATCTTCAACTAGATCAGGTTGATCAGAGCCCCGTCCAGCCTGACCTTGAATGTTTCCAGGCATTGGGCATCTACCACCTCTCTGGGCAACCTGTTCTGGTGTTTCACTTCCATCATCGTAAAAAATTTCTTCCTTCTATCTAGTCTGAATCTACGCTCTTTCAGTTTAAAACCATTTCCCCTTGTCCCGTTGCAACAGGCCCTGCTAAAAATTTTGTCCCTGTCTTTCTTACATGCTCCCTTTAAGTACTGAAAGGCTGCAATAAGGTCTCTCCAGAACCTTTTCTTCTCCAAGCCAAACAACCCCAATTCTCTCAGCCTGTGTTCAAAGGAGAGGTGTTTCATCCCTCTGATCACTTTTGTGGCCCTCCTCTGGACCTTCTTGAGCAGGTCCATGTCTTTCCTGTGCTGAGGACCCCAGAGCTGGATACAGTACTCCAGGTGGGGTCTCACTAGAGCAAAGTAGAGGGACGGAATCACCTCTCTCAACCTGCTGGCCACACTTCTTTTGATGCAGCCCAGGATGCAGTTGGCTCTCTAGGCTGTGAGCCCATGTTGTCAGCTCATGTCCAGCTTTTCATTCACCGGTAGTCCCAACTCTTTAGCAGGGCTGCTCTCAATCCCTTCATCCCCCAGCCTGTACTGATACCGGGAGTTGCCCCGACCCAGGTACAGGACCCTGCACTTGACCTTGTTGAACCTCATGAGGTTCACACAAGCCCACTTCTTGAGCTTGTCCAGGTCATGCTTATATCCAGTCACACCTCTTAATAATTTTAATCCTAGTAGCTGCTTGCTCACTTATCTCAGTTAAAGTAATGAGTAAACTGATCAGGTGGTATTGTACTGTCTATACTTTTTAAAATACCCATTGAGAGTAGATTTAATTCAGAGAACAATCCAATTCCAACCTGTGTTTTCAAGAAGAGGGGAAATAAAGGGTGAGGAGAGGTAGTTGGCCTCATGGGTATATGAACAGGTTGTTCTTCTTTTGAATCTTCGCAAGCATGAGAGATGAGCTGATAGTTTGATGGCTGTCCTTCCAGTCATCTTGTCCCACCCTAGTAATCTGTAGAGTTGCAGAATATTGGCTATAGATTTTATGTTCAAACAATGTTAAATATGCCTTCAGCCATCTTTATTCTAGACATACTTGTACCATGTCAATGTTAATGCTGCCTGATTTTGGAAAAAGCATATTAACTGTTACTTTCAGAAAAGTATCTAGTGTGGTTTGTTTGAATAAACAGAAATGCTACAGCTATTGTAACCATTATATGTGTAGCTGTGATAGAGCTACCAAGCTGGCTGTTAAACTGATATTGTGCAATTCGGGTTGAAATTCAGGGTGTGTTGTGTGAGTACTAAAAAGACTCATTTTGCATATTATATGGATATGAGATGAGCTGTATGATATCTTATGCTTTTGTTTATTACCTTCAGCTGCTCAACAAAAGAAGATGCATTGCATAGTAGAACTGAACTTTGACTGTTGTTAACTATTCTTTTTATTGAAGTTGGGACATCATTGAGCAAACTGTTTTATCTTTGTTTTAATGTAATTGTATGTAATAACTTTTATTTAGGTTTGTGATTGAGTATAACTCTATTTCCTTGATTTGTGATACTTAATGTAGACCTTTTTTTTTCCCCCTGTTTTTCTTTCTGAAGGACCTAACCATATGCCTATGCAAGGACCTGGACCTAACCAACTCAATATGACAAACAGTTCCATGAACATGCCTTCAAGTAGCCATGGGTCAATGGGCGGCTATAATCACTCAGTGCCATCCTCACAGAGTATGCCAGTGCAGAATCAGATGACTATGAGCCAGGGACAGCCGATGGGCAACTATGGTCCCAGACCAAACATGAACATGCAACCAAACCAAGGTAAGTGAGGTGCTTGTTAACTTCTGTAAAAAGGAAACAACTTGGGTATAGACTTTTTTTAAAGGTCTTTTCTTGTAGATTTCCTTCTCTAAATGCATTTGTACCCATGTTTGGAGCACTCTCTTTTCTCCCATACGTAAGTGACTTTATTTATTTGCAGACATTGAACTGTTTTCAGGTATTGTGTGAGAATCTGGGAATGGATCTGCTTTCATCAGTTACAAGTTTGAACTACTGTTTATCTTTCTTAGACTTTACACTTCTATCTAAGTATTTGTATTTCTGGAGCTGATAAAATGCATCTCTACTCTTCAGTCTCTTGGGTAAATTGAAAAATTAAAGTCAGGTAGCCCTCAGACTTTTGTACCTAATTAATCTTTGTTCTCTGCTGCATGCTGTTTTAGTGTGGAATGTCTGTTAATCTTAAAGAAATAAAATTCAGTTGCAGGAACAAATCCGCTACTTCCTGCTGTTTTCATGAGATGTCCTTGTGTATATAGTAAAATTCAAAACTAATTTTGTATCTAGGATATTTACATAGCATAAACAGATGATGTATCCTGTTGACAGTATGGTCCTTGAAGTGCCAAGGACATTGCAGAATTAAAATATTGCATTAGAGTCACAACAGACCAAATTATTAACTTGTATACTGCCTATTCTTATAATTGTGATTTACAAGTCAGCCAGCAGTATTTTCAGTTTACCTGTTAAGTCTGTTACTCCATTGGATCTGGACACCTGGACACATACTGCAGAATTTTTTTTTAAAAATGCTTCTGCCACATTTACAGCAAGTGTGAACTCTTATGGATGTGTTAGCTGAAGGATATGACTTGAGTCGAGGTTTTAATCTCTTTTCTGATGCTGTAGGAGAATGTGTTTTTCTCTTTTTCTAAGGCTCCCTTCCTGGTCATTGTAGAAAAAAATAATCCTCCACTGGCATAGGTTCTTCTTACTGCAGTAGACTCTTCTTGGAGACCAAAGCTCCACTTGTTAGGTAGATACCATTTGTTCCTGGGGTGTACAAGCAGACCAAGTCATACTGATCAGTTTGGTTATTACATCACAGAAAGGTACAAAACGGACAAAAAGACTAGGTTCATGAGAGACTGAAAATGAGTCAAGACGGCTGTTTCTGCAGTTTTCTTGCCAGTAGCAAAAGTGGGAAGTGTGAGTCCTTCATCGTCCACATTGTTAATAGCATTTTTCTTAAAATTTAATAGCAGAGGAAACAAAAGATAGGCACGTAGCAGAGGAAACCGTCACAAGTGGGAATATTTTTGGCTGTCTCTCTGAACTGCCAAGTTATCTGTGTATTCTGGGCAATACACAATGGAGTAATTTTGTAAACGTTGTAAGATGCTTTAGAAAAGTCTTGTGCCTGCTCAGTTGAAATTTCTTAGTTGCGGAGAGTTAGCAATAAATATGCAGCAGTATGTGTGAGGGAGCCATCCACGAAGTTGCTCTACAGAAAACAACTTACTTTTGTATGACTGGCTTACAATTTAGGACTAGTGATTATTCTGTCTCAAAGTAGTTTTCTTTACTCTTCCTCATTCCCCTGCTGTATTTTCAGTACTCTGTCAAACTTGAAAATTGCTCATTAGAAATTAGGTAGAAAAATACTTAAAAGGTTTCAGTTCTGAACAAATAATAGTACTGAAGTGGCTTTGGGGAATAAAGCAGTATCTAACCAAATTATACATTCAAGAACAAGAGCGAAATCTCTAGCTAGAACAAGAGCTGGTACCATTGCCTGCACCTAGGGCCACGATAAGCTTTCACACTGGGTAATTCTAGTTTTGCCAAATTTTGAACCTTTAGGCTGAGATTTTTTTACATGCCAAATGTCTGCTTCAAGGCTGACTTTTTGCAGAAGTTTCACAGAACTGGAGAGCCATTTCTGACAGTGGAGTGAAAAATTACATTCTTCAAAATATTTCAATGTCTCACAAAAACATTGGTAAACAGAGCACTTCCTATGTAAATATCGGAGTGCAGGTGCCCCTTGCTTTAGAGCAAGGCTTTGAAACCTGTCTGTCTTGCTAAGGTGCTATTTCCTGTTTCAATTAGAATATTGTCCCAAATTAGTCAGATTTTAAATGTCTGTGGGGGAAGAAGTCTTTAAGGCTGACAATTTGCATGTTTGTTATATATTACTAGCTACGGTTTTTGACCTAAGAATATTCCCAATCAGGTGAACTGAATACGCTTATTTCCTCCATTTTCTGCTATGAGTTGTTGCACTTGTTTTGAGATTTGGTGACAGATTAGAGGAAATATTTTTGTATCTTCACTCTCCTGTGACTCCAAGACAGCAGGGGAGAGAATGGCAGAGAAATCTGTGAGACTGAGAGATTTAGATGGGTAGCCAAGATCCAGTCTGGCTGGGCAGAGGGTCTCAGGAAGCACGGACACTGCAGGCTTCTCATCTAAGTGAAGAAACAAGAATGAGTCGGTAGGAAATGCCTTGAGACACAGTTAAAGAAAAAGGGAATACACAGACTGTGACTTCAAGATTTCTTAATTGTTCGTGTGTGCCGCCATTCAGAAGCAGAAATAACGAAAAAATTTCTGAACCTGTGTGGTGTTGTTAGGAGGCATTTGTGAACCCCTAAGCACACAGTGTTTCTTATACAGGTGTGATCCATATTGAGAATGAGAGATCCTACTGTATCTGTCAGTAAATAGCAGCACTAGCTAAATATAATGCTAAATATTCCGCAAGATAAGGTCTTAGCATCTCAAGTTGGTTGTTAAAAATTAGTAGATGTTTTTGACCTTAATCTTTCTTTGCATGGGTTCCCCATCTGTAGAGGAATGAATCTGATGGGAAGGTTATAATACCATCTGATTTCACAGGAGTGTTGTGAAAGTATATTCATTATGAAGATATGGACATTTTAGTTGAGTGCCATAGGAAAACCCATGAGTAAATTAATAATTCTGTCTTCAGTGTTTGACTAGGCATGGCATCTCACGCGAACAATTAGGAGAAACAAAATACTGAAATAGCTTTTCAGTGAATAATATCTAGCGTGTCCTGAATGAGGCCAGTATTTTTAAGAAAAAAAGCATGCTATCATATAACAGAGTGAGACAACATAACACGCAGAAAGGTTTGATCTAACTTTTGGGTGGTTTTAGCATAACTTTTAATATGCTTTTTCTAGCGAAACATCTTGCTGTATATACACATTTTGAGGCAGATGGTGTTAGTAAGAAGAAATGAAAAAGTTCAATCCATTGTTGTATTTACTTTCAGTCCCCACTTTGTACTCGTTATTGATTTGTACTAGTTTATAAAATGCTAGCTGGAAGAATATCTTAAATGAGAAGGAGAATTTTCACAGTTTTTATACAGTCAGTCCAGTTAAAAGAAGAATTTTAATCATTTTGGACTTAGGAAGGAGAATGCTTAAAGTAGAAAATTCTGTAGATGACTCTTGATGAAAAAGCTACTGTAGCAGCTTGGGACATCTATAAGGAATATTGGCTACCTTTTTGGAAAAAGTAGGAAGCAGCAGGAGCTGAGTGAATATGGAAGAAACTCCTTTCTTATGGGTGCTTTTCTTCTTTTGTGTGGGAAGCTACTTCAGTTGAATGAAATATGTCAAGTCTTGCAAATTTTTGACTTTTTAGAGGGGAGGTGTAAGCATGATTTTTTTGTAATCTGAAGCTTACATCGAAGTTCCTCTCATTTATATTGAGCAGATCTTTCACAGTCAGAGAACAATAAACAGTAGAATTGAAATACTTTAAAAGTAAGGACCAAGAAATCATAGTTTGGCCACCTCAGAAACTTCTCAGATCCTTTTGCTAGGATTCTGTTCCCTTGCCAGAAGTGTTTGAAGCAAAGTTGCCAAACTCCCCAGTCTGTGCTTGGGATGAGAGAGGGGAACTAGTTTACTTTTAACAAGGGAACTCTACATGAGAATATCACATTGACTTTATCATTTCCAGAAGACCAGTTGTTGAATCTGGTATTGAGATTTTTTTTAATGACAGTTTCATTTATATAAACTTACAAAAATTCCATTCAAATTTCAGAGCTCTTTCAATTACAAGCAAATATGAAGATATCCCAGAGACAGCAGAGATGAAGCAGGTGCAGAATTCCTGTTCTTTTGTTGTTCACATAAAGAAAGGAACTTAAAGATAGGAACATCCGATGTTACCGGAAATATAAACATATTCGGGTTATGACAGATCAGGATAAAATAATTTCTGAGGTTGAGGACCTTCTATTAACATCTTGCCATCTGTTCATTCCTATGTAAGCAGAGGCTATTAGTTTCAGTACCTCAGCTGCTTACAGTAGCCATGATGTCCATCTCATGGACAAAGCAGGGCAGTCTTGATTTTTTTGATGTATAACCTATTAAAGAACAAAAATTGCCTCCACGTTCTGAATTGCCATCATGCTATAGCTGGAATTGTAGCATGTCTAGCTGTAGCAGACACTGCAGTTCTATCTTGGAAAAAAAAAAAAAAAAGATACAAACAGGTGCCACAGTGCTTATTCTTTCATCATTTTTCCCCTGGTCTAAAAGATGAAAGGTGATATTGGTAACTAAGGATTTTTTTGTATGACTTATTTTTACGTATTTTTTTTTTTTAAACGACGCCTGAAACTATGGTTCAGTTTGAGATGAGAATTTTGTGGAATACAGTGAGTGTGCAGAAGTTTCTACTACCTTTAATTTGCAGCCTAAATCATACATTAGGAGCAGCAAAAAATTGTGTATCCTCAAAGTCTTTTGAGCTAGTGTTTAAACTGCCTTTCATGTTAAAACACCTTTAAGATTTTGGTTCATTTGACCAAATGAATCTGAATTGTAGCTTTTGTAAAGAATCTTGAGAAAATTGAAAGTTAAACTTACCCTACCATGGAGTTCCTAAGCTAGCTCTTGCAAGAGTTGTCACCATCACTTATGATGAAAACCAAGCATTTTTTTGGTAAACATGAAGAAAAACAACACAAAGGTTTTCATGAGAGCTGCCGGAGTGTTGGGTATATATTTTGTTATTTATGTAACAGTGGGCACAGTGATGACATTAACCATGGTAAATCTGGCATGGTGCACTTTGCTGATAACTCTACATGTGGATATCCGATTGCTTTATCGATACGAGTGCACATTGTGAAATGCCTGAAGAGTAGACCTCTTCTTAGCAACAAACCCAACATATTTTGAAGACTGAAAAAACAATAGCTTGTAGTGTTGCTTTTTGATTGTACCCAGCTGCTCCCATAGCTCTTTAATCAGAACAGCAGAGCCACCAGTATATTTGTGAGTGTGGTTCCTCAATTCTCTGCTGCTTCAGAAGTTTCAACCATGTCAGCAGTTATTCTTGTCCTCTCATAGCATTTGCCACCAGTATCTGAGTTTCGGCAGAAGAGGCAAAGCTAAGGAGACATTTTTAAACCACTAAGTTTTTCTGCAGCTCTTTCGTCCTCAGTGCGCTTCTGGTCTCAAATTTATTAGGTTTATCTGGGACCTACTTCTAGTATGCATTTCTTTTTCTCTCTGTTCATGTTGCATGTCTGAAGACTACGTTGTCAGTTTCTTGGAGTCATTTCTTGTCAGGAGACAGCCACCAGGTCACTGTATTTATAAGAAGATCAGGTACCAGCCCATTTTCACTAAAATCCACATACCTTTTCTTCCCTATACGTGAGTCCTCCTTATGAGACACTGGCTAGAGCAGGAACATGTGTTTTTAATTTAGTAGGTGTAGATGACTTTGAAAGGAGCAGTTGAGGAAGATGATGTATATTCTTGGTAGTTTAGACCATTTTTAATTAAATTAAACAATGAGCAGTTCAGTTTTCACCTATTGTCTGGCTTGCTTTATACATTCACTTACTCCATAAGATTGATTTGGGTCTATGTGGTACATTTTTCAAATGCCTGTTTAATGACTACCAAAATTGCCTGCACTCCTCACAGGACCTTCTTAGCATCTTTTTCTTTAGGCTTTTATCCCAAGAGTGCTTCCAGTATATTGACATATGAAGGCTGCCTTCTGAACATTCAGAAACATTTATAGGGCTTTTGTACCACCAAAGTTAAAATAGTTTCTTGTAAAGACAATAGTCTGCTTGTGTACTTGCATATTTAGAGGGATAGTCCTACACAATATTTTTTTGGACTCATTTTTGACTCAGTACCAATCAGATATTTTGTCCTCTCTGGAATAAATAGTTCTAGAAATTTGCCAAAAAATAAGAGTCTAAGGACAGTTTTTGAAAGAAGTGAGCATTCTCTTGCAGCATACAGTTTTGTGAACTTGTGTGTGAAGTTTTATCTCCAAATTCGGAAGAGATCGTGACTTCCACTGAGTGTAGTTTGTTGTGACCTGATTAGAGATTCCCGAGCTGTATTTTAAGTGGACTGTAAAGATATGTGCTACAAATACTAGAATGTCTTAGATCATGAACTAATAGTCTGAAGTGTTTGACTTAAGTTCTGTGAAGGGTTTTTCTAGGTTAGTTTTATGTCATTTAAAGTATTATACAATGAATAAATGTAGCTTTATTGTAGGCTTGATTTTTCAAAATAAAACCCAAATTCAATGTCCCCTCACCCCTCAAAACTAATGCTTAAAATGGTTCTGTTGCACGAGATGATAGAGACTATGGTTCTTCTTTTAGGTATCCTCTTAATAAGAGAGAGATGGGAACCAAACTGGAAGGCAGCCAGGCACTCTGTTATTAACACAATACACAGTCTGATACAGGGTAGTGAATTCTCATTGTGGCTCTACAAAGCGTTAATGAAGTTCTAATTTAAAAAGCAAACAGAAAACCTCTACATTGCACCATGGGGACCCAACACATTTTATCACATTGTATTGTGACTAATATTAATATTGTTAATTAACAAGCTTTCTTGAGATCTAGGAATATTATGGCAACAAGGTTTTTGTTTGGTTTTTTTTTTTTTCAAGGCTGCCTAATGTTTCTCAGTACCTCCAAACAGAGGAGCAGTGAAATGGAATGATCTAAATTACCTATTCGTTCACAAAATCAAGAAATGAGATATGTTTTTGCTAAGTGAAAAATAATTACAGTATCTCAATTTAATTTTTTTACTTTAAAATAGGGACACACAACTGTGATGCTGAAGGATAGAAGCATAACTGGATCATTTTAAGAGTGGCCAATATTTATCTTCAGAGGAAAATGAAGCTTAACAGAACTAAGGCCACTTTACTTCTCGCTGAGAGATTCCACACAGGGGTTTAATGGGATTTAACTAACACACTTTGAATTCATACCATTAATTAATTTGGCTTAACTTTCTCACGTAACCTCATATAGACAAGATTTAAGTAACTATGTATTCCTTTCCTTGGATAAATCCACTGTCAGTATTGACCGTATCTAGGTAATTTTCCAGTACTGCAGTTTCTATGTAGGACTTTTGCTTGTGCTCCAGCACCTAGTTATATAAAAATGGCAAAGTCTAGCGTATAGAAAACTAGATGATACTTTCCCTTTTTCTCCTGGGATGGGGCTAAGGAGTAGCAGTGCTAGTTTGATATTTTGATTTGTTCTGGTTTTTAGTGAGACCTAGTTACTTGTCTTTGGAGTTTGTAAAATAAATTATACCAAGGGGGGGGGGAGCTTAGGGTTTCACCATTATAAAATATGCAATACGTGTTAACTGGTTTGAATTAATGTATTATCAAAATATGTTAAGAAGTTTAGCTCCTTGTCACAACTCTTTCCTCCTCAGATTTTTAATACTGAAATAACTCTTTTCTGTAGTGGTACTACAGAGGAAGTGAGGAAGCTGTTCTTTGTTAAAAGTTGTATCAACCTAACCTGCAGTCTCAGATAGTGAAATGGCATAGTCATCATTTTCATTGCTGTGTGGTGTCAGTAGGGTGCTTTTCACGACTCAAGTTTGCATTTCTCCAAGTTCAGCCTTAACCAGATTTTCTTGGTTGATAAAACACGGACACTACTTGATCGATCTTGGTCTTTTCCTGTGGCTCATAGAAACTTGGTTCAGCTTGATATGAAAGATTTTCCGTACAGGCTGCTTGGGACTGTTCAGTGGTGGGCAGATCATGTATTCTTGTGGGCCTTTCTGCATGATGTCTGTTGTGCGATTGCCTCACTCACTGGTACAAGTGGTTTGTCTTTACAGGCTAAATAAAATTGTTTATTTTGTGATAACAGTTAAGTGGCTCATTGATGGACTATAACAACAACTACATGTGTATTAAAACTACGCCCCAAGCAGTTCACAATGTTAAATAATTTTTCTGTGACTTGTCAAGGTTTCACCATCAGGTTTTATCAACACGTTCTTTGCAGATGATTTTCAAACAAACAAAAAATGGTTGGAGTGTTTCAGTTATCTTTGTGCATAAGTAAACTAGTGTCTGTGTAGTCTGAAGAAAAATCATCTAGAAAGCATCCTTATTTAGGCTGAGTTCTATTTCGTAATTTGGTTACTGAATTGATCACCTGAATTTGCATAGGTCCAGAAACAATGCATCCTTATGAGAGCACTGGAAATACAGAGCCTTGTTTGCTCCATTTTTAAAGGCCGAGTTTTCTATGTTAGTTCTTTTTGAAAGATTTAATGACAAATCATGTGTTACAGACCTGTTTGCTACTTTTCCTTTCACAGGTCCAATGATGCACCAGCAGCCTCCCTCCCAGCAGTACAACATGCCACAAGCAGGTGGCCAGCATTACCAGGGGCAGCAGCCACCTATGGGAATGATGGGCCAAGTTAACCAAGGAAATCACATGATGGGTCAGAGACAGATCCCTCCCTACAGGCCGCCACAGCAAGGTAGGACATAACTTCAGTGTTTTTTAAATAACCATCTTTAAAACTATTTAAAATCGCTTTCTTGCTTACACCAAATTTCAATCAAATCATTGGGTGTCGCAGACTTTGCAGACTCTTTTTGTAGCCCGTTTAAGGGTGGTTCTTGCAGCAACAGATTACTGGTATCGCCATGAAACGTGAAGATGAGTATTTCTTTTGTTTTGAGTTCTTTCTGACAAGAAGTATCTAAAAATATGCATCTCGGATTTGCTGATGCAGAATTCTGTTTCCATAATTAAATGATAGGTACAGAAAAGGAACAGAGTACCTGCTTGGTTTTGAATTTGCTCAATTACAAAAAAGGAACAACGTTCCATGATCTTGCTTCTCTTTTTATTTTTTTTCCCCAGTCCTTCTAGAAAAGGAATAACTTTATTATTAACACCTTAGTCTGTTATACACATGTTCCTAAAATGAGCTCAAAACTGAAGTTTGTGCTCAATCTAGTGCAGCCAAACAACTGTGTATGTGTATATATATAGAGATAGATACATTTTATTTTTTTTAAGTAAACCAGATTACATGTGTTGTCTGAAATGCAACAATATGGGTGGGGAGTACATTTGAGAAATATTTCTCATACTAAAATCAGAAATTAGCAGGCTTTATAACAGAGAAAAGTTATTTACGTATTGACTGGTTGTGGTTTTTCAGGCCCACCACAGCAGTACTCAGGCCAGGAAGACTATTATGGGGACCAATACAGTCATGGTGGACAAGGTCCTCCAGAAGGCATGAACCAGCAATATTACCCTGATGGTAATCTCTCATAAATGTTAACTTTCCCATTTTCTATACCTGCCCGATACTAATGTAGTCGTATGCCCAAAATTAGGGAATGAGGCAAGAATAGAAATTGGATATCATACTTCACATTTACAAAACCTTCCAAATTCAGAATGGTTACTGCAGTTTAAGTTACTGTGACTGTTTAATTTTACAACTTAAAGCATGTAATCTGTAATACTCCCATTTGAAACTCTTAACAGTTTTAGTATTTCAGCATGAAGTTCTGTAATTGGTTTGTCTAACAGTATGGAGGGTTCCTTAGCATATCTAGTATAATGGAGGTGAATTAAAACAGTCATAACTTTATAATAAATAAGAGGGGGGTGATATCCTTTTATTAAAGACTTTATTGAAGTGGAAAAATTTGCAAAAAGATGTGTTTTTTCTGTAAATATTTTATTAGTGTTTAGGTAGTGTTTAGTTTTCATATAAGTCACACAAATATTATTGCTGCCATGGTATGGGCCTTAGTTTAATTTTTACAAAGGAATAAAATGGTCCCTGCCCAGAGGAGACTGTAATTGTGAATCCTCTTTAGAAGACACCCCCCCACACAGTGCTTTCAAGACAAGACTGGAACTTTGACTTTCATAAATCTATCCTCCTATGTCTTGGAATTTAGAGTGCTGAAGGCTATTGGATTGTGTTGTAAGTTAGGAAAGTTGCAAGTAACCTGTTTTTAGGCTGAGCAGAGACTGGGAGAACAAAGATGCTGACTCATGACTACTGTGATAACTGTGTGTGCAACTTAATGGTATCTTACGAAGTTCAAGGAATGTGATAGATGTTAACATTTTAAAATGTATACAAAGCAAAGCTGTGTAATTGCCAAAGCAACTACTCATTGCAAATAAAAGGATACAAGTTTGTTTGAATTACAAGTTGCATTAACTTGTAATTATTAATCTTTCATTTTGGAACTTATGTTACACACATGAACTTCAAATAGTTACAGTCAGTTTACTGTAGTAAGGGCAATTTGATGTTACCATCATCAACTCCGTGGCAGCAGATTACTTCTCTAAACCCTGTTCCTTCTAAAGGTTCATTCTTTATCATTACTTCATTATTCTGCTTATAAAGAACATAAAGAAAATTTATTATAAGACTTGTTTTTAATGGTCATGTATTTATATGAGATTCAATAAATGATGTATAGTACAGTTGCAGGAGTAATTACAAACACCACTTAGTTTTAGAACTGTTTTCTTCTTTTCTTATTTTTATTCCAGAATTTTATTCCAAACTTACATAAGTTGTATAATTTAATTTCAAATTTAAACCAAATTTTGGCTTATTTTCTTGATGAAGTTAGCAATAAGATACATTGTGGTCATCTGTAAGACACGATATATTTGTTCTAAAAACAACAACAGGTGGGGGCTTACTGCACATAATGGTTTCTTAATCAGAGATGCCTGTAGTCTCTGAAAAGGAAGGTTTGTTTGTAATGATCCTACTCAGGTCTGGAATGTAAGAGGAAAAGTTTTCTTAAGACTTACAGGAATTCTGTTTCTAGGGAAAACCTTGAGAATGTTATTTTTCTGTCACTTAAAAGCAAAATTTAATGTAGACTGTGGTTCATAACTTCATTGAGCTTTATTTGTTATATTTCACACTGCTTTTAGCATATGCTTTTGAATTGGAGATCAGCAGAACAGGTGTTAGACAAAGTATGATAATTGCTTTCTTTGTTCATTCTAATTTAATTCAGGTTATTTACATGTGAAAGGCCTAAATGCTTTCTTTTTTTTTTTTGAGTGAAAGATAAAGTACTTTTTTTTTTCCTTTTTTTTCCTCCCCTCCCAACAAGGATTATCAGAAGGTTAAGACCATCCCTTGCTGTAATGTTGCTAAAACTACTGCATTAAGCCTTTTTTTTTTTCTGTCACGTTAATTCAATATGAAAGGAAATCATATTAAAGTCTTTGGCTAATACAATTGAAAATTCTTTTTCATGTATATCCAGTTGAAATTTTTTTCATTTTTCTGAGAAATGAAATATTTTAGGGTTTTCACTCAGAGGCCATTAACGTTTCTTCCTGTCTCTTGTCGAATTGATGTAGGTCATAATGATTACGGTTATCAGCAACCGTCGTATCCTGAACAAGGCTACGATAGGCCTTATGAGGATTCCTCACAACATTACTACGAAGGAGGTATCTATATACCTTCACACACATACGCACATACATTCCCTTTCCTCCCCCACCCGCAACGGGAACAAACATTCTTGCACAACACGACTTATACCCATGCAAAGCTCTTGTAGAATACTAGTTGCTGGCTGTCTTGAAAATTGCAGGGAACCCGAAGCGTTCAGAATAATTTCTTGCAAACACCTAAAATATATAACCACAATTTGCCATTTCTAACAACAGTAAAATGACTAAAACACTCTAGAGATATTTTTTTTTTTACCTCAATGGAAATTTTTATTTAAACATAAATTTGTTGGTTCAGTTGTATATCTTTTTGTGTGTGTATCTATTTTGTATAATTATAGTGCCGTTAGGAAACAGCTTGCTGATCTTGTGTAGCTAGTCTGTGCTCTTGTAGCTGTCCTTAATTTTGTCTTTTTTTTTTATTTTATTTTATTTAGCATAGTCATGATCTTATGACTGTGGTGTTCCAGTAAATGTTTTGCTCGTTTGGCAGAGACGCTGAAAATGCTGCAGTTCAACTTTGCAAAATTGGCTTTAACTGCAGTTTGTTTGGCCGAATTCCTTCTGTTTGGTTTGAGTTTTCTTTGTTTTGTTCAGTTTTTGAAATCAGTATTGCATTTTCATTTTGTTCTTGTGTTGTTGGCTGTGCATCTTAGAAGGAAAAATAAATAATAAAGTAGGTATCTTTATAAGTTTTTGCTTTCTTGCAATCATCTTACAGGAAACGCGCAATATGGTCAGCAGCAAGATGCATATCAAGGACCACCCCAACAGCAGGGTTATCCACCACAACAGCAGCAATATCCAGGCCAACAAGGCTATCCAGGACAGCAGCAGGGTTATGGTAAGAACCTGAAGACACAGACAGCAATCACAGAAAAGACCAAGGGAGATCCTCGTGTTATTCCATCCCTCTTCTACTGGGTTGAAAGGCCAGGCTTGTGCAAGAAAGCTGTATGCCTGCGATTTCACTGGGCCAAAACGAGAAGGTGTAGAAGACAGCATTGTTTGGGAAGTCGATCTGTTGGCAATCTAGGACAATGCGGTAGCACAGAAAAGGAGGGTGGCTAGAAAGCATTATAATTGGTGCCTGTCTGTAATTTAGAAAGACTGCTGTTTTCTGTCCTCTGTAGGTGAACACAGACTCAGGAGGGCAGAAGGATGGCAGAGAACCTTTTTCATCCCTGGATTTGCTATTTAGAACAAGATCTTTTAAAAAATCTTTTAAAATTTCATCCAGCATGCATTAACCATTATTTTCAAATATTTGTACTGATCAGTAAGGAAATTAATAGAAGCATTGCCCATGCAGCTTTCAAGAGGGTTTGTTTTGTAAATTTGCACGAGTAGCCTGATGCATGGCAGGAATGAGTTCTCTGCCACAAGTGAGATAATGTAGTGCTTGGATTCAAGGAAAACCTCCCAAACAGGAAACTTAAAAGTAGTAGTATGTAATTTTTGTGTATTACCTCTGAAAACTGGAGGTCAGAAGAGCATACTGAAAATACTGCTGTCTTAAGTTTTGCTTTCTTGCATATTGTAAAGCTGTATGTATTTATCTCAGCAGAAGGAATCTCTGAAATATAATTCTATATATTTTAACTTCTAGCTTTGTTGCACGTTTAAATGCTAAAACTTTTGGCATTGTGGATATGTGAGGAAGTGCATGGCTGATGACTTTGCCATGTAGATAAATGACAGACTCTCATTAAATCCAGTGGTGTTGAGACAGAGTTAAGTTTTAAGAGGATCCACTGAGATTTAGCAAGTTTTCTCCTTTGTTATGGATGAATTAATAGCTCTGAAATAATATTCATGTACTTATATTCTGCTAAACGTAACACAGGAACAGAATGAAGATTAGAGTGAAGGTCCATCTAGCTCACTATTCTAGATGTTGTAAGTAAAGAAATAAAATCTGACTTATTCTGAAAATTTATGTTAAGAAATATGAAAGGAAGGGGATGAAGAAATCTGTTGGAGTGACTTACCCACTGTAATTTGTAAACCCAAATAGCATACTTCTCAATTTTCATTTTTAGCAGAACTAGATATTGAAGTTTCATTTTTATTTCATAAAATCTATCACTGAATATTTGGAATTCAACTACAGAGAATTACCACGAATAAATAAAACCAAGTTTCATTTGTCAGATGAACACAGCACTTTTTAGGATTTAGTATCCTTGCTCAATTTAATATTTAAGTGCTTTCTAATTTGGAAAAATAATTCAGCATCCCAGTCATTATTATCAATCTGTAAATTTTTTTTTTCCACTGTAGAAAGCTGAAACTGCGTAGTTCAAGGGGATTTGAGGTCTGAGGAGAATGGTGGATAGCCTATGGGGCTTTTCTTCTCCAGGTCATCTTTTTGATTGTCTCATAGATCTATAATTACTGAAAGAGTTACCAGCTGATGTCATCTTAATGTCCAGTGCCTGTAGCTAAAACTAGCCCTCTCTAGCACTGTATCACGCTATTGCTAAAACACATCTGTTTCTACTGAGGAAAAGAAAAAAGAGGGTTGGTTTGTTTAAAAGAGCACTTCTAAAGATTTGCAACTCTTCCTGACTGCCCATTTTTAAGGGGTGGTGTTAAAAAAGCTAACTTAGATCTGCTGCAAAAGATCCGTATGGAGTGTCACTGAAATACACAGTACACGACCTCTCCCGAGGTACGAAGGGGTGAGGTTAATTTTTTATTTTTTTTTTTTGGAATGTGGCTGCACTGCCTGATGGTTGTAAGGTGCAGTTTCCAATGGTAGGCAGGCTGAGTCCCTGTGAATAGTAACAGAAAGAGTTTGTGCTGACAGAAGAACTGCTTCCTTTTACAGCCAAAAAAGGCTGGAGCCAAAGTTGGGTTTGGTTCTTTTTTTTTCCCCCATCCTTTTCCTGGAAAGTTAAGGTGACCAGAGGAGTATGGAGTAGAGGGTGCTTTTTCTCCATCCCACAATAGCATTTACTGGTTTTCACATCTCGCGCTTTATGCATGTAACTTACTTTCCTGACGTCCCATTTATGATTGCCTGCTGTGGTGTGAGAACTGACTTTCTGGCAGTGCAGCGCTGCCGATCTCTTCAAAAGGTCCAAATGCTAAATGCAGCTGATCATCTGGCTGCCCCTGAGGTTGTAAAGTTCTGGAACTGGAGCATACAGCAGGAGGAGAGTGTGCTTCCCTAAATCCTGGCAAGTGCTCACGTTTCACTTGTCATTTCTTGTCTTGTTCTTCCCTGTCCTATGACCTCATGTGTGGCACTACATGCATTGGTAATAAATAATGAATATACAAATAAAGGTAAATGTTTTCGTGGTTGGAGCTTAGGCCCTGTCAGCTAAGGTGCTTCCCAGGGTGAGAGAAGGACCACTGATCCCTGGTATGTTTTTAAGTAGGAAAAGACCTACTTGCACAGCAGGGATACTTCTTAGCCCTGCTCAGTTGTAAAATTCAATGCCTTTACTATTTTCTTCTTCCCAACACCTTAAGCAATCTCTTTCCTTTTTTTTTTCTTTTTTTTTGTTTGTTTTTTTTTTTTTCGTTTACATCTTAATGATCTCCAGGTCCCTCCCAGAGTGGTCCAGGACCTCAGTATCCCAACTATCCACAAGGACAAGGCCAGCAGTATGGGGCATACAGACCCACACAGCCTGGGCCACCACAGCCACCACAGCAGAGGCCTTATGGATATGACCAGGTATTCCTTCCTTTGATAAAGTTGTGATTCTTACACGTTCATTTGATAATCTTAGTTTCTTGTGGACATTTAAACTAATGAATTTGAGGGCATGGCCTCACAGGGGTGTACATACAATTCTCATGTACTTCCAGGGGAGTTACGCAGAATCATTTATCTGGAGGTGTGATTAGTCATTCTCTTCTGAGTTTGCAAAGTTTTAATGCAATTTTGCAAAGCGAGGTGCTCCAGACAATGTTTTTGGACCTTAAAAATCAAGGTTATCTGTTTCATATCCTCATGGTGAATGGCTAGTATGAAAGATGACGTTCCTGAATCTCATGGTGGATCATTGTTACTGCTTTGCAGTAAAAATGGTTGAATTGATTTTCCACAAACACAAATCCAATAATCCTCCTCTCCAGTTACAGAACCACCTCAGGTGTGCTGGACATGAAGCCTATTTTTGCACAGATTTTCTGAGCAGTATAAAGAAATACTGCACATGGGAAGAAGTTACCTGAAAGAAGTTACCATTGATGATAACTTTTTGGCTCAGGTGGTGGAGGACACAACAAGGAGAGGTGCACTACTGGACCTAGTACTGACAAACAAAGAGGGACTGGTGAAGGATGTTAAGGCTGGGGGCAGACTGAGCTGCAGCGATCATGAGAAGATAGAGTTCAGGATTAAGTGCAGTATAGACAAAATGACAAGTAGGGTTGAAACCTTAAACTTCAGGAGGGCTAACTTTGATCGCTTCAAGGAAGTACTTGGACAAATCCCTTGGGAGCGGGCTCTAGAGGGTAAGGGGGCTCAAGAGAGCTGGCTGCTATTTAAGCATCGCTTCCTCCAAGCTCAGGATCAGTGCATTCCAAAGAGAAAGAAATCATGCAAGGGAAGAAGGAGACCTGCATGGCTGAGCAGGGACCATCTGAAAAAACTCAGGTGGAAGAAAGGAGTTTACAATAGGTGGAAGAAGGGGCTGACTGCTTGGAAGAGTATAGAACGCTGTCAGGGTATGCAGGGAGGAAACAAGGAAAGCCGAGGCAGCCTTGGAATTGAACCTGGCGAGGGATGTCAAGGCCAACAGGAAGGGTTTCTTTAAGTATATAGGAGACAAAAGGAAAACTAGGGAAAATGTGGGCCCGCTGTTGAACGAGACAGGTGCCGTGGTGACAGATGATGCAGAGAAGGCGGAGTTGCTAAATGCCTTCTTCACTTCTGTCTTCACTGTTCGGGCCAGTCCTCGGGAGACCCAGACTTTGCAGGTAACAGAGAAAGTCTGGAGGAAGCAAGACTTTCCCTTGGTTGATGAGGAGCATGTTAGAGATCAGTTAGATAAACTGGATATCCACAAATCCATGGGCCCTGATGGGATGCACCCTCAAGTGCTGAGGGAGCTGGGGGAAGTCATTGCCGGACCGCTCTCTGTCATCTTTGAAAGGTCCTGGAGGACAAGTGAGGTGCCTGAGGACTGGAGGATAGCCAATGTCACTCCAGTCTTCAAAAAGGGCAAGAAGGATGACC
>NW_009648712.1:3495111-3509442 GCF_000708025.1 Charadrius vociferus | reverse complement strand
GCAGAGTCTAGTTGGAGGTTAGTAACAAGTGGTGTCCCTCAGGGGTCAGTACTGGGCCCAGTCTTGTTCAACATATTCATCAATGATCTGGATGAAGGGATAGAGTGTACCATCAGCAAGTTTGCTGATGACACAAAACTGGGAGGAGTGGCTGACACGCCAGAAGGCTGTGCCGCCATACAGCGAGACCTGGACAGGCTGGAGAGTTGGGCAGAGAGAAACCTGATGAAGTTCAACAAGGGCAAGTGTAGGGTACTGCATATGGGGAGGAATAACCCCATGCATCAGTACAGGTTGGGGGCTGACCTCCTGGAGAACAGCTCTGTGGAAAGGGACCTGGGAGTCCTGGTGGACAACAGGATGACCATGAGTCAGCAATGTGCTCTGGTGGCTAAGAAGGCAAATAGCATCCCGCATCAAGAAGAGTGTGGCCAGCAGGTCGGGGGAGGTCATCCTCCCTCTCTACTCTGCCCTGGAGAGGCCGCATCTGGAGTACTGCATCCAGTTCTGGACTTGCCAGTTCAAGAAAGACAGGGATCTGCTGGAGAGGGTCCAGCAAAGGGCTATGAAGATGATTAGGGGGTTAGAACATCTCTCATATGAGGAAAGGCTGAGGGACTTGGGTCTCTTTAGTCTAGAGAAAAGAAGATTGAGGGGGGGAATCTTATTAATGCTTATAAATACTTAAAGGGAGAGTGCCAGGGGGATGGGAACAGTCTTTTTTCAGTGGTGCCCAGTGATAGACCAAGAGGTAATGGGCACAAGCTTGAACGTAGGAAGTTCCATCTAAACACAAGGAGGAACTTCTTCACTTTGAGGGTGGCAGAGCACTGGAACAGGCTGCCCAGAGAGGTTGTGGAGTCTCCCACTCTGGAGACATTCAAGACCTGCCTGGACGCCGTCCTGTGCAACCTGTTGTAGGTGACCCTGCTCTGGCAGGGCGGGTTGGACTAGATGATCTCCTGAGGTCCCTCCCAACCCTGACTATTCTGTGAAAAATCAACTGCTTCTTTCCTATCAATGCTAATGTAACTTTAAAACAAACAAGAACCACCAAAACTCCAGGCTGGAGTTGAAGTGGAGGACTCCTGTAAAAAACAAACAAACAAACAAAACCAAAACAAAACAAAAACACCAACCAAACAAAACCAAAAAAAACCCCCAAACTTCTAATTAAAAGATGAAGCAGAGGTTTTATTCCTGTAGAAGTTACTAAACTGTAAAAATCTAATCTTTGCAATATCAATCATTCAGAAATGTCATTAAAACATAAACTATTACTTTCCTCAGCATAAATAAAATGGAGAGTAACTAAATATACTTTATAATCAAGTTGAGGTTCTAGTGTTTAAATAAAATACTGATCTGTCAGTAGAAGATCAGTTGAACTTTCAAGAACTTTCCTTTGGAAGTGAGAATAAACACAATTGCCTGCATTTTTAAAGGAGAACAGTTGGCTTTCTACAGGAATTAGAAAAAACAAGGAAAAAGGAACAAACTCTTTCAGTGTGGTAGTTTAGAGATGCAATTACTTCAAATTATTTAACAGATAAACAAAATGCTCATGCACTGAACTAATAACTTCCTCCTGCAAATAATAAGATACAGGAAAATGCTTTGATTGTGGCAAATGTAGGGTTAAGCAAACTTAATCTCTATTTGCTGAGTTTCTTCCCGCTTCTTCCAGCTTTCATTGCAGTAGAAGTGGATAACCCTCTCTGTAGATAGGCTCTACTCCTTCAGTCTGTGCAATCTGAGTTCCACTGGGAAACTCAATTATAGAGGACCTCTCCACTCATTCATACTAGCCGTTCCCATAGGTATTGTGCTGCTTAAATTCTCATCTGGCAGTTGTTCTGAAACTCTTCTTCTTGACTGATTGTCATATTACAATGGAAAAAACTGACATTGCAACATTAAACATGAATTTAAAATACTGCCTTACTGTGATGGTACTTAACATGGAATGGTGGGACCACAGTCTGGAGAATGTTCACTTCATAGCACACTACTTGTTTCTGCAAGCTTTGAACCCTGTGGTGAAGGATCACGGTAAGCATGTAGCATTGACGCTTTCACCCCTGCCCTCTTCTGCAGTACATGACATTCTGTCAAAAGAAATAGAGAGTATAAATGAGGGTAATAATTGTATGTATCGGATCTATGGAATAATTGATTTCCATAGGATATGTTGACAAGTTCTTTATGTTCACTGGGACGTGCCTTCATTTTTGAGGTACATGTATCAGTCTGTTCTGTGATGCTTGATATATGAATATTTTTAGGTATCTCTGAAAGCAGGTTGGTTTCTTAAATTACTTTGAATTTAGGTGACCTTGTCTTTTTGAAATAATTTTCAAAGTTTAGGTGGCAAATAATTCCCGTCTTTTATTTTTGATGGTTTTCTGCAAATTTCACAGCAGTCTACTGAATTTAAATACATTCTTCTGATCAAATTAGGTTCCTGGCTTTGAATCCGTATCATCAGCCTTACTTTTACAATAAAACACTAATTATTTTTAGTGAGATGAGACTCTGTACTACTTACTCATATCACTTTATCATTTATTGTTACTTGTTCCCACCTTTTAACATCATATTTTATTTGGATGGTCTTCTGATTTCAGCTTTTAATACAGGAAAACATGCCTTGTTGTCTAATTAAATATTTTGAATTTATTTTTTAGGGTCAGTATGGAAATTATCAACAGTGAAAAAGTACTCACATTCCGGTAGGCAGTATCTCTTAGCAGCCATATTATCTCCTCAGCACTGTGGACATCTTCCTGAGATGAGAACCTCCCATTCCATCTAGCTCTTGGAAAAATCTCGTGGCTGTTTTATGGTATACAGTCTTTATGGGTTAATTGTTAAAGACTGTAGATTCTCAGAAACTGATTTCACATCTCTACTCTAGATGGCAATATTGGACAGAAAATATGTGACATAACAATTTGCAGTGAGTTGAGAACTGTATGTCAAATAGACTGTTACAGACTGAAAGGTGCGAACAGCTTTGTATGTTTATGAAGGTTATGGGAATTTAATATTTTTTCCACAGATTTTTTTTGTAGGGGGAAAGGGGAAATGCACACTTTTTACAGCAGCAATATTTTGTATATTATGTTTTTCATGTGGTGAATATGCAAGACAGTACACTACTCGCTGGGCAGGATGAGAAATCTACTGTTAGAAATGGGTTGGGGCATGATAAGTGCTTGATTGTATAAGTCTCGAAATGGTGTACAATAAAGATAACAGTGAAAAAAGATGGAGAGCATCGTACATCACTGATAGGTTCATGTATAAAGAATAAGAATCCCAGTTATCTAAATGGGAACGCAATTAAGAACAGTATAATATAGTCTTGTGAAAAGATTAATTTTTTAAGCTTTCCAATTTTTCTGAGTGAAGCATTTTTGTAAAAATTGTTTCTAACATAGTTTCACAATTTTCTGCAACATTTTTTGGGTAACACGATAAACGTTTGGGTTTTATTCCTCAAGTGTTTTGTCACAGCTTTGCATAAGCAAGCTGTAATCCCTCTTAATAATTGCAATAACAAAGAAAATGACAAGTGTTAATTTTACTTGGCTTGAATATGCAAAGAACTTGAAAAAGAAAATGGAGGACAGGACTGTATTGTATAAGTGTATTTTAACCTTTAGTTCAATAATTTGTATGTATCAAAATAGCCTAGAAGACTTTGTAAAGCCTATCTAAACTTTCCTAACTGGGAGTTAATATCTTTAGAAAGGGGGCATTTTTTGTGTGTGTCCATTTTTCTTATTGGTTAACATGAGACCAAGGGATGTTTTATAACATCAAATATAAAACCTGTTGGTGAGGTAAATGCCAAATTTTGTTTTGAACTGCATTAATGCTTATAGTGTTGCATGTGAGATAGAGGCAGCACCTCAATCAATAGCATAGTACACAAAAAAATTGGTTTTGAGACTGTCCTGCAACTGTATATCAGATAAATAAATGGATATTCTACTGGGCAGGAGTATACGCATTCAAGAATTCCTGGCAACTTTTATAAAGGACAAAACTGAAGATTAGCCCAGGAGTAAAATTTTTTTTTTTTTTTTTTTTCCAGTTAGCAATCATGTTGGGGTGGGGGGGAGGGGAAGAAAAACAGCTGGTGTTCATAATACGTATGACATTATACATGGAAGACAAGATTTTCGATTTGCTCATCATTTTTAAAGGGAAAACAGTTTTCTTAAAGTCAATAGAAAATACACATCAAGGTTTGAACTGATATGGCATGAGGAACATTATTATGAATGAAACGCTTGTAGGTTCTGTGCCAATTTTCCACCACTGTGTACTTCATTGCTATTTAAAACTGTACTCCATCAATTCTAATGGAAGAATAAATTATTTGTGATTTTAATTTTCTCATTTGTTTCTTTAAATTAGATCCCTATCACTCTGATGTCTCATCTGGAGACTCTGCTGTGGGTTTTTATTTTATAGAAGTTTGGCCAGATTAACCAAACTGTATTTGCATTCTAGGACTTTATCAAAATTCTCTTGCCATAGCCAAGTTAATTAGAATTAACTGTTCAGTAATCAGCATGTTGTGTAGGTTGTTTGTTACGAAATTCTTCCTCTGAAAATGAAGGTCCATGAGGCTATAATCAAGATGACTGAATTAGATAAATGAGTTGAGGAGGCAAAAATGTGTTGAACCCAACCTGGTGTAGATATGTTATCTCATTTGAAATAAGCTCAACTGACATTAAGAAATAATTTGTCTTTCCAGCCCGTCTTCTGTTGTCTTATTCTCCTTTTTAATGGAAACTAAAATTGCAATTTTAATAAGCAGAATTTCCTCCAGGGTTTCCCTCCTAGAGACTACTGCATTTGCAAGGTTTAATTGTTTTATAACAGTCCTGTTTCGTAAAACTTTTTAATTGGTGGTGACAAAAATTACCTTATTCCTCTGATACTATGCCAGAAGAACAACTTGAGAGGAGATAGCTCCATGCGAAAGTATACTTACTAAGATTATATATTAAAAAAAGAACCAGTTTTCCTTAAGCAAAAAAGAAACAGGAATGCACGACCGGACCAGGATGAAATAGCAAGATACAACACTCATTTTAGTAAGGATTCTTTATAACATAAAATGCCAAACATAGCACCTTTTTTACTAGTTTCCTATTGGTTGGATTTTATGTGTAGAATGTAGAAAGTAAGACCTAAGAAAGAGACCGACATAGCAAATCAAATACATGAACAGAAATGACACAAATTTTCAAAGAGTGAAGACGAGGAGTTAATGAATTAAGCGACTTTTAGTTATCATAGCGCTGTGACTTTTGCCGCCGTATTTTGCTCTTCCTTTTCAGACGGTTTTATTTCCCTTTCTGCTCTGTGAATGAGTCGCAGAAGGGAGAAGCTGCCTCACTGTTTCAAACGAAATTGACTTCACAGTGTTGTAACATAAATAAGCAAACATGCCACTTTATAGAGCAGGATAAATGTATCTTTTTTGCAAATAGTCCCTCTTTCATTTTCTTATCTAAAATTACTTTAAATGTTTAAAGTAATTTTTTGAGAAAATACTCCTGCCTAAAGAGGGTCAAGGTCTTCAGTGCAAAAATATCATTGTATTTCTAAGGTTGAAACACTTTAATGTGATTAAAAAAACCAAACAACAAACCTCCAGGTTTTAGATTCCAAAAAAGGAAACAATACTTAAACTTATAAAATGAAGAGTAATTGTTACATCAGCAAGTCCGGTGGAATTCAGCCAGAAGCCCTGAAGAAGTTTAAAAAGCAAATAGTTGATTTTCCTACATGGGCAACAGTTGCTGTATCATAAAACAGAAGCATAAAGGTGAAATCCTATGAAAGGAACCCAAACAAACCTTCTGAAGTGAATAGATAACTGAATAAAGTAGTAAGTTAAATTTAAAAAAAAAAAAAAATCAGTAGTATATTAAATTTTTGTTTAAAAACAAACAAAAAAGAGACCAAAATGTGCCCCTTAATCTGCTAGAATTATTGTAAAAGATGATAGCACAATCTGATGGAATTGATCTTTGCCTGTTCACAGAGCCTGAAGTTTTCTGAAAAGTTACTGCCATAAAAATATGGTAAGGTGGACTGTGAAGCACTGGAAATCTGGTAAGATGGGGGGGGGCGGGGGGAGAACAGGCATAAATGCTAAATGTTAAAAAAAAAAAATAAAAAAAATGGGGATTGATAACAAATTATGCCAGAGCTCTATTGGCATCACTGATTATCCCTTGCCAAATATACTGGAGAAATGAATACATGTTCTGGTAACAAAATGAGGTGGAAATGGTGCTACTGAGACTATGGAGGACTTAAAACTTTGCAGAAATGCAGTGGACAGTAGCAGAACTTAAGAAATAGCTGATATTTACAAATACAACAGAGTGGGTTCTGAGTGGGATAATACCCATTTACTCAGATGCAGTTAATCAACTGTCAGGAGAAATTCTGTAGCTGGTGCACTAAAACTTGTGTTTAGTGGGTATCAGAAGTCACAGTGCCACCAAAATGATGAAAAAGTGGTGGTATGGAATGCTTAACAACATACCGTGACCCTCATCAGAGTTTTATCAACACTCTGAATCGCTGTGTTCATCCCTGTCTCTCCCATATCAAAAAAAGATAGGTAAGATGAAAGATAAGCGGGTAACGAGTGGTCAAGAGCACATGAAGTATGTTTGGGATTCTTTATTTCAGCAGTCGGGATGTATAAACCAGAGGTACGTAACACAGTGTCATTTTTGCAAGGATACGGACAACACGATGAAAATTAAAGGCAACACCTTTAAAGTTGATAACAGAAAATGCTTTTTATGACATGCAGAACTGCAAACTCAATCCTCAAGATATTATTGAAGCCAGGGGCTTAGTAGGATTAAAAAAATGAATTAGACTTTATATATATATATATATATATGAGAGAGAGAGAACATGCACAGTTACATTAGATCAGCTGAAAAGAGTTTATTTTGAAAGACTAAAAGCTCATCCTTCACAGCTTTACGCAGCAAGCAGCATGCTGGAGTTTGGAAGATATTTTTGTTGGTACCTTGACAGTAAATATTTGGAGTATATTTAGATTTCTTTTTATCCTAAATTGTAGAGCCTCACTCTTCAAAACCTGGAGGTGGGCGTTATCAGCAGCGGAGTATCGGTTTAGATTGCAGAATTAAGCTGAAATGTAGGTCTGAACTGGGGTGGCAATGTTCTGCTCAGCCAATTATTTTTTTCCCACTATGGTGAAATATATCACCAAAAGAGTTTGAGTATTGAAATACTGAACGTTTCAAGCTTGCTGGATGCTTTCACTCAATTCTGACAAGCTTCCTGTGGCACAGTTTTTCAAGAAAAAATCTTGACTAACCTGTCAGAATGTACGAGTTCCTATTCCTGAGATCTGATGATTTTACAGGAGGAGTTTTTCCAGTTTTCTGTAGCTCACGTTTTCTCATTTTCCCTTAATAACTATCCTTCACTTGGTCTTAGGAAATGAAGGTAGTTCAGGATGTCAGTGGTTTCCCATATTTCCACCTCGGGTTTTGGATGGGGGCAGAGCGGTGGGGCTGGGAAGGGAGCTGCTGGGAGAGCCAGAGCTATTGGGCTGTGAACCCTTCAGAGCGCTGCGCGATGTTCACTTGACACTTTTGAAACAAACGGTGTAGCTGAATTGCCATATAAATGCTTCTGCATTTTGGTTCGTAATTTTCATTTAATCTAAAAGTTAATTTTACACAGCATAAATTCTAATCACCTCCTGCAGTCGGTGTTGCCAGAAGAGTGCTGGCACCTTGACACAGCTCCATTACTGATACTTTCGTAAAAAAAGGCCATTTGCTAGGGCAGGCTCGGTAGGAATACACGTTTTGGTTTTGTGAAATTAAGTTACATCAGTTGTACCTCCTGACTGGTTTTTAGCAAACTTCAAATCAAGTGAGGAATTTTCAGTCTCCAGTATTAAGTTGCCCTTCTTTACGTTTTTCCAGTTGTAGCTTTTGTCAGCCCACAGCCTTTGGACTTCCTTTCCCCAGGACCACAATATACGAGTATCACACTTAGAGTTTCTATCTAAATACTGATTATGGCCTTACTTATTTTATTAAGAGAGTTTCTTGCCAAGTTGATATGGTGTCAATCTCAAAGGTTAATGATCTGTTTATCTCCCCCCTCCTCCAGCCCCCCAGCAATGATGCGGATCGTTTCAGAGCTGGGCTCTTCTTATTTGAGCTCCTAGGTAACTACACCTAGCTGTTGGCTCCCAAGGCTGTTGTTTCCCTTCTATCATGAAATACATTATTTAGAAACTTACTGTTGGGGAAAAAGGGTTCTGCCTATAAATGGCCAGATTTTTAGTTTCTTAAGTCTAGAGAGCCTGCCCATCTGAGTATGGCAAAGTGTTTGCTAGCTTCACACTGGCTTCAGATTTGTCACCTGCTTTCAGCATCCGTGTAGGCTCAGGAAAGGTAAGAACACAGCAAACCTGAGGCAGGCGCGAAGGTTTCTGCTGTATCCCCCAAAGTTTTTCGGCTGATGACAAGCGGTTGACTTTTAGGACCGTAAATAGACGCTTGGTGGGTAGTAGGATATCTGTAACCGCTGCAAGTACCTTGTGTGCATGCTAACATGTCTAATGGAGCCTGGTGTTCATTGGTGCTTGTTACGACTCTTGCTATGCTCTTGCTGTAACGACAGCACTGATGCTTTATTACCTCAGAAGCTTAGTTCTATATGGCCTGTATTATTTGCCCTTCAATTTCACATTGCTCCGTGTTTTCCTGCTCTCTGGCAGCAAACAAGGAAGGCAGAAAACCAGGAATCTTATGTGGGACCCACTCTGCTGAGGAAGGAGCAAGAGATATGGAGAAAAACTAGTTTGCCTGCTTCAGTAGTTCTTCTGCCTGTTTAGAAATTGGAGCTTAAAATGTGGTCCTGAAATCTGTGAGCCAAGCAGGATAGAGGTGACCTGCTGACTAAGTTTTCTTGATACTCTGCCCTATTATTGTTATTTAAGTGACCACTGACAGCCGCTTGCTGTCTGAGCGAGCACTCGGCAGTATGTCGGCACAACCAGTTTGTATCGGTGTTTTGAAGTGAGGTAGTGGGCCAAAGCATCTCCTGTTGAGCTGCCTCTGTTTCCACTGGGAGCTGTTGTGGGAGGATGCTGCAGGGTGTCACGCTGGCTGGTGGGTGTTTGTGTCTTTGCGACATGGTGGTCCAGTAACTCGGTGCTGTGGTTTGGACCGGACTGGCCAATGGAAACGAATGACACATGCTCTCTGTCTCCAAGGAGAGGAGGGAGAGAGAGAGACTTATGAGTTTAGGAAAAAACAGATTACTTCAATGAAAATGTTAATAAATTAATAAAATAATAATAATAAAAAATGAAATATATACAAAACCAGTATCGAGCTCTCAGGATGGTGACCAGGACAGTGTCGCTGACAGGCACAGGGAAAGTCTCAGACTGGACTCAGCAACGGATGGGAGCTGGATTCCAGGTCTGAATTCAAGAATGCAGGGTTTGGCATCAAAGGCAGATGAACAGACAGAGTTTTCCTTGGACACCGGCCATTGAAGAAAGAGAGCTGACCCTTTGATCCCTCAGCTTCTATACTGAGCATGATGCAGATGGGATGGAATACCCTGTTGGTCAGTTTTGGGTCACCTGTCCTGTCTGCTCCTCCCCACAGGTGCAACCCTTCTATGCTTTTCTACTTCCGACCCTCCAATGGGGCACATGACAGAGTTAGCTGCCCTTGGCTGTTATGGCAATAAGAATGAGCAGGAGCCTCTTTGGATACCATTCCTTGGCATAAATTACAACTTACCAGGTCTTATCACCCTGAGAGCAAACCATTTCTGCACAATATGCTGTTAATGTCAGAAAGTTTGGTTAGTTAGAAGAAGCTTAGCTGCAAAGTAAAATTACAAAACAGAAAATAGGTCCTGTTTTACTTCAAACAAGGACACTCAGTAACTTGTAGGCTACCCCATGTTATGCCATCAGTAGTACAGGCAGTTTGTATATTTAGATGAATATTAAGAAGCTCTCTCCTTTGTTGCTGTTTCTCTCTCTCATCACGTGACCATGCTGCATCATCTGCTCTGTTTTCGTAAGCCATGACAGCTCACCTTTTGAACATGCCCATCTTCTAGAACGATGGCAGGCAAGACTCACCTTGAAGCCTCGCAAAGCTAGAGTTGCTGTTGGTGACACTAGAAGATGTCAGTGACAAAGAACAGGTAGCAATTATTTATGGAACTGCCCACAAGGATGATAAGATCATCTGTAGTTTCTCCTTTGGTATGTATTGGAGACCACCTTCTCCATTGCTATGAGGAGGCTCTGAGCCCAAGAGACAGCTATAAATTAGTGGATTTACATCATATGTATAATTTGGAAGCAGGGCTTTTGGGTGAAGAGCTCTATAGGGAACTGGTCCCTGAGTTTCTAAAGAGCACACCTTCCAAGCACCAGTACATGTGAGGGAGAGGGTGCCCAAGAGGCTTGCTTCTGTTGCTTAGTGGCTGATGACTTTGGAGTGGGGAAAGTCTACTACAAGGAAAATGGGCAACAAAATCTGCCTTCTCCTGGCAAAATCCATAAGGTCATGTGGAAACAACCCAGCCCTGAGTCCTCAGTTTCTAGTGCTGTGGGCACCTGTGATGTCATCAACAAGAAGAGTTTACTACTCCTTTTATATGAGGCTTCATGGATTTCCACAGATGTACTGATTGGCATCACTGGCCTGGGCTGGGACACCCATCTCCCCCACCATCTTCTGCACATGTAGATCTTGAGAGCAGCAAAGACTGGTACTCCCTTTTTTCCAAATAAATGAAGACCCAAGGAGAGTAGATCCCTAAGTGCACTCTGGACAATGGTGCCAACAGCCTGTGGCAGAGGGTCATGAGACCCTATGCAGACAAGGAGGTGTGCTGTAAAGGGTCCATTTATCCATCATACTGTACACTGATGAATCTGAGAGCTATGGAGCCTTTGAAAGCAAAAACCTCATGTTTGAGGAAAGGGCGGGTGTAGAAAGCTACGAGGAGGAAGAGATGGCAAGATTTAGAAACATCCACAAACATAAAGGCTTCCTTAATGTAACCCAGGAGACTTGCAAGGACAAAGGAATGTCTGTAGCACCAGTGCTACATAGCGGGGAGAGGGGAGAACTTAGTGCTTTACGCCAACTTTGATGCTTGATGGCATTCTCAGAAGGCAAAAAGTCAGATCATAAAGTAATACACGATGGAAGGGACCTAAGGAGGTGTCTAGTCCATCCTCCTGCTCAAAGCTGGGTCAATTGTGAAATCAGATCAGGTTGCATTGGTTTTCATCCATTCAGGTCTTGAAAACCTTCAAGGATGAAGACTGCACAACCTCTCTGGGCACCATGTTCCTCCGCCTGACTTTCTTCCACATGAAAATGTTTCTTCTTTTAGCAAGTCTGAACCTCTTCTGCTTCAGCTCATGCATGTTGTCTCTTGTCCTCCAACCATGCACTGCCATGAAGTACCTGGCTTGGTCTTTTTGCTAACCTCCCTTCAGGTGCTTGGAGGCTGCTGTTAGGTTCCCTCCAAAACCATCCCTGCTCAGCTGAACAAGCCCTGTTCCCACAAGCTCTTCACAAAGTGCAAATGCTCCATGCTGGTGGCTCTCCATTGAATTTGCTCCACTTCATCAATTTCTTTGCTGGGGATGGAACAAGGCTGGACAGAGTACTGCAGGTCCACACAGCTCCCAGTGCACAGTCAGTCCCTAGCAGTCAACGATGTCAGTGCCCGGAAACAGAAAGTGTCAGGAACCAAAGATTATATAGGAGGAGGTGTTAATTTATAAGATCAGAGGAGAAACAAAACTCCAGATGTCTGTATACAAATGCAGTAAGTACAGGAATATACAGAAAAACTCTTAAGTGTACGATCAAAATTGTGACTGCATTAGCATAACAGAAACGTGGTTCTATTTATTTATTTTCAGGGCTTGAACATGAACATATACAGAACTTTTTTCAGGAAGGACAGCAAATTGAAGAGAGAAGATACTTTGTCAGTGAATAAGGCAGTAGGTCTTCTCTGAGGTATGGAACACAGACCAATTGAGAATTCGTGGCAATAACAAATGGGAAGAGACCAAATGCTGTCGTTGTGGTGAGAGTTTACTATAGACTTTAAATTAGCTCTGAGGTGTGCTGGGCCATTGCTGCGACTGACCAAGCCGAGTCATCTGACGTGTAGGAGCTGATGGTAGTGGGGAATGGTAACTGTGCAAACATGCCTTGGCAAGTGGACGCAGCAGAATACAGAAAGGTTTCTCAGGGAGTTTTGGTACAGCAGGCGTGGGGAGAGCAGACAAATGGAAGAGGTCTTCTGTGTTTGTTCTCACCAGTGAAGAGGAATCCCCTCTCAATGCAGGGCTTAAAGGCAGCTTGAGTAAGAGATCACAAAGTAGTAAGAGTTCACTCTTAGGAAAGGAAGGAAGGAGAGGAGCAAATACTATTTTGAACAGCAGAACCAGTGCTGCCTATTTTTGCATAGTTGTGTCAAGAATAAGTTTATGGCTGGATTCTCTGATGCCTAACAGGTTGAGCTCTAACAGCAGGCCTTGCTGAACTGAGGTATTCATCAAACCTCTTTTCTTTCCTAGTTGGGTTGTTTCGTGACCCTTGTAAGAATGTAATGTCTTGAAACATCTCTCTGAGAGTTGAGTGAAATTTGTCAAATTTGGTTGAAATTTGTCAAGGAGTTCGCTTTTCCTCAGGAAGCTTAGCGAACAGCAAACTTCCACAAAGACAGCATTTGTGAACTCAGAGAATGAAGAGGAAACGTGTCATGGGGAAAAAAGTCTAAAGAAAAAGGAGTTCAGGAGAGCTGGCAAGTTCTTAAAGAAATTATACTACGGGTAGAAATACAAATTACCCCAGTGTGGAGAATCAAGAGCTGATCAGTGCCTTCAAATAAAAGAAGTGCACAGAAAGCAGTCATTGTTAGGTCTAACCTTAAAAGAATAGTAGAACACATTGAAATAAAATCAAAGCAAGCCAAAAAATGAAATATAACTATTCAGAAGTACTGGTAGAAAAGGAAGAGGTGGTCCATTACTTCATAGAGAACGAAAGCTGTAGACAATGTCGCTGATGAGTATTCAAGCTTGGGATATTACTCTTAGGCTTAGGTAGGAATGATCAGTTACACAAATACCTGACGAGGAACAGTTCATTAGGCACACCTAACTTTACTACAGTTACAGCAAATTATTAGATTGCTACTCTTATTTTAGGATTGTGGAACTAGTAAAATAACAGCAATAATAACAATACAGTCTAGATTTGTTATCTTATTGCCCATGTCAGACCAATTTATGGCAGGAGAAAAGACAGTGGGCACATTAGAGGTAGGCTCTTGGCGGGGATAATTATCCCCAAATGACTACTGGCAAGAGGCGAGTATGGAGAGATGATGGTGGGTGGATGTCAGAGGGGAATAACGTGTATTGATCGTATTTATCAAACACAGTGAGCTGACCACAAGATCCATAATAGTATATTGGCTCATTATAGTACAAAACATATATTAGCTCTAACATAGATTACACCTTTACTTTTAATCCCCACCACCGCTGAGGGAGCCATGAACTTCCAGCAAAGGATACGATGGGGAGGGAGTAAAGAAATGGTCTTGCAGAGGACCTGTCAGCTGCCACAGCCCATGGAAATGGATGCTGGGAAACCAGTAGGTGAAACTCTCATTTTGAACACCAGTTGCTGCTGCTATTCAGTTGTACCGTTACCCCTTTTTAAATTAAGAAAACATCCTTTGATTTTAAACTTTGCCTACACAAATTCATGATGTTGTGATTCAGAGGGTCCTAAACTCCTGAGTGATTTTCAACCTTGTTAAGCGCCAGTGCAATTTTCCCAATTGGTGCTGAGAAACTGTGGCTTTTGGGAAGCTGAGAATCCAAGTTGGCTACTAAATAGGCTGTTCTTCAACCCATAGAAGACGGTGGTGCTTTTCCTCTTTTTGCTACTGAGAACCTAGCAATGCTCAGGATCTCATTCCACCATCTTCAGCTGAGCTGGAGATGTCCTGGCTGGAGCTGCAGGCAGTGCCTGTGCTAGGGAAGGAGGCTGTATTGCCACCACAAAAGGAGTTCCCATTCCCCAGACGCTCTTGCTCGAGCAGGGAGGAAGAGGAGGTGTTCTTCCTCTTTCTCTGGAGGAAGAGGCAGGTCAGCTGAGCAGCTGGGTGCCAAGCACAGGGGGAACTGCACTTCCTAGGAGGGGAGCACGG
>NW_009648712.1:3473235-3495080 GCF_000708025.1 Charadrius vociferus | reverse complement strand
TGACCCACACCGGCTGCTTTAGACCATGCTAGCTGATGCATACACAAGAGCAAGTATTTCTGAGGTGTGCTAAGGCCGCAGGAGCAAAACAACCATTTCTATGTTATCTTCAATCCCCTCACGTTTTTAAGAAAAGCACTTCAGATTATCCTCAAATGTTTATGAACAGAATCCTAAAGATTGCAGCTCTCTTCAGCAACCATAGCTCTACGAAGCCATCAAGACCTAGTACTTTAATTTCAACACCCCACTCTCTAGCAAGTTGTTGAAGCTCCATAGCAAAGTTGAGTACTTCAGATCATGCCAGTTAGAGCTCAGTCCTCATTCCCACATAAACACAACCATTTTGCAAACATGATCTGATATTAATTACCCCCCTGGCACCAAAAGTCAGGATTTCCTGATGCAGCCCGCTAATGTAAAATGCATTAGTGAAAATGCTGGCTCCAAGGGGTTAGGTTCTCTAAATAAACATAGCAAAGTTCTTCTTTATTCGCAACTCCCAGGCTATTCTGAAAGACTGATTTCTCCGACAAGAAAAAAAAAAAAAAGGACTAAAATCATCCTTGGGTTTTTAATAGGTTATAAATGCTTTTTTTTCTATTCAGTGGCAGGAGCTGAATGTCAAGTTGTAGATCAATGAAATCTGATTCTTTCTTGCCGTAGAAGGAAGTTCATCTGGGCTCCTTTCTGCCATCATGTGCTTTGTATTGTCTCTGTGACGGCAGATGACTGAGGATCAACAGGGCAGGATTGCGCTTCTGACTTTTGGGTGAAGGTGGCCAACACTAAAACTTGTGGGTAAAAAAGGAAAAGTTTGTAAGAGCTAGGGAAGATTATTATGTCAAAAAAAAAATAATCTTGATTTCCATGGCACTGACTTAGAATTATTTTTCTTCCACTAAAAATGGGAAGGAGGACTCAAACAAAGCCAGCTTGCAATGAATGAGAAATGTTCAGCTCTGTTAACGAAATATGACTGTGAGGCCAGTGATTTCCATCTGAGAAACTGCCCGTGTCCTCATTGGCAATACCAGCTTAAGGCATTGCCACCTTCTGCCAGTACCGCATTGCATTGCATTCGTGTTTGTGCCAAGACTTGGACACGGTCCGGAATTTGATCTGGCTTGAGCAGAAAAATAAGGAAACATTAAACCCCTGCCCCCCCAAACCAACATGGTAAGTCTCCTGAGCCATTCCCAGCTTGGTCCCAAGCAGTGTTGTCCTGGGACAGATGACATGGTGAACGGGGAGAATAAGAGACAGCAGCAGCAGGAGCTAACCCAGACGCAATTGCCCAAAGCTACCTATTGCCAAGCTGCTGCTGTACCCGGAGTGCCAGCAGCAAACAGCTGGGGATGTCACCTTGCGGTTTGTGCCAACAGCGTTCGCAGGGCGAGAGCTGCCTGCCCTGCCTGCGCAGGGCCCAGCACGAGAGGCTCGCTTGGGGACGATCCCAGTGCGGGGCAGGACTGGAGAGCATCAGGGAGGGGTGAGCTCCACTTCCAGATGTTCTCCCCTCTCTGGCTGGCCACACCACTGGATTCATGAGCTCCTCCAAAGCCCCATGCTGTAAAATCTCCACGTGGGCTAATAAAAGGCAACCTTAAAATGCCCTTGTGAGATGCCACAGAAGTCCTAGACCAACAAGTCATAAGCCAACTTGGGCTACCTTGTCTCACTGACTGCTCCCCATCCTATTTATCCCCAGGGTTTTAGAGGGATCTTTGGAAATGAAGCCCAAGGTATCCATCCTTGTTCTGCCTCTTCTGTTGTTGCATTTCCCTACCTTTCCTTTGTTAGGGATCAGGGGAAGAGAGATTGTTCAAGACCTAGCTTAGCCCTTTTATATGGAATAGTGAGGCTGAAACGGTAGTGAGGATTTCAATCCATAAATGGCAAGTACTATATAATGAGATTGTCAAAATAATGTGTACTCAGCCCTCTTCCCATTTCAGAGCAGCTAAAAATATATGCACTGGTATGATAAGTTCAGATACAAATACATGCATCTCATCGCAACCTGATTTGAAACACAAATGCCTGTTTAAAATTACTCCACTACAAATAAACAAATTTGTACCTGAAATGCTGTCCGGCACGTATAATAAAATCTATTCAGCTGACAGTCCCATCACATTTATAAGAAGGGCTGAAACCTGCAATAGGTTGAAAGAAAATTCACTTACAATTTCAACAGAATACTTGTCCAGATCAAATTTTGTTTGGATCATCTAATAAGGCACACTTAATCGCTGGCAAACCACAGCATTTTTTTAGAGCGGTTTTCAAATGTTAATTGCATCTTTTTATTTCAACAGTTCATGAATGCCATGTTTGGTTACAAATTTAACTTTCTTGATTCCAGCTAAAATGAAAACCCTTTCTGCCTTGGTATTCTAGCCTTGCATATTCTATTCTTCAGTTGAATCCCATCCTAGAAAATGTTTTACTTATGTCTTCCACACTTGCAGAGGGAAAAGTAAAATGGCAGCTTCAGCCTACTCCAAAACTTTTTCTTAATCCAAAAAAAAAGTTTGCCGTGCAAGTTTTCTACCAGGGTCAAGATCTAGGGGAGGGGGTAGAGGATTCTAAAATTTTGAAACTAAATACCTCTTTTCTACCCAGAGTTTTCAGAATTCATTCTTTGTCGCACAGGTCTGAAAGGTTAAAAATAACTGTACCTCCTGAGACTTCTCCCTGGGCTGTGCTCTTCCCTGGGATTCTGTAAGCTTTTTCCACCCAAACTGGGTCAGCCTCCGTGCCTAATTTTAAAATCTCTGGGATCCAGCGCTTTATAAAAATCAATGAGAACTTTCCCATTATATAATCCCAGCAGTCACATACGGTATGCTGTGGCCTGATTCTGCTGAAGCTTGATTTTATATATTGAAATGGTGATTATTAGCTATAAAGAGCTGTGAGCTCCTTACCGAAAATTATGGGGAAAATTCTTCTTATGTGGGGTCTTTTGTCTGTCACTTTATGCAGACTCTTTTCAGGCAGGAAAACTACAGTGAAAATGAGAATGTTTCCTGATTGAACTTAGGAAATTGTCTTTTAAACAATGAGAAAGTAGATTTGCTTATGTTTGTGATTGTGTTTGTGATCTCTTTTACTCTCTGAAAATGTCATTACAAGAGATGGTAATGGACATCACAAATATCCCTACAAATACTATTTTTCTAGATGTTTTGATACTGGAGTTGTTCATGCAGCTGGCCTGAGAGGTCTGGGAAGATCTCAAGCAATATTAAATAATATAGGGGACCATTACTATCAGATCAATGAATAAATGAAAATGATTTATGTATTTATGTAAAATACCTCATTGTTTTTTCAGTCTCTGCTTAGAGAGTCTCTTCTTTACCATGATGCCAACAAAATATTTGACAACTGTTTGACTGCTCACATGCTAAGCCCGTGTCCATCATACTCACCTTTTCCTGTGCTCAGACCTTCCTGGTGATATCCAGCTGCTTCTCGACATAGAATGTGTGTTGGAATAAGAATATTTTTTCATCTGTGTTTATGCAGCACCTAGCACAGTGTCATCCTGATACATGGCAGGGAATAGAAGATGCTCCTGCAAAGCAAATTAACAGTGTCTTTGGGATTTGAAAATGACATGAAGAATTATTCAAGATTCAGCTCCAGAAAGTAAATCACTAAGTCAGATTGTAAACGATAGCTGCGACAGGCCGCTTGGTAGCAATGCATGGTTTGCAATATTATTGTAAACAATTTGACAAATACTTTAGATAATGAACAAAGTAATAAAAAATCAATGTCTGTTCCCAGATAATTTGTGAAAAGGAAAAAGGAGTATATTTATCAAATATATTGTTTCTGCAAATAGTTCACCTCGTGATTTCAGAGGGGAAATAGGTAGGAAGAGAAAATGAGCTCAACAAAACAAACATTGGTTTTTATGTCAATATCCTTGTAAATGGCAATGACAGAAGGGAAATACAGCTAATACCATATGGGAACAAAATTGTTTCTAAACTGAGTATTTTGTTGCGACTCTCCCGAACCTCACCAGCTCCTTAACCATGAGAAATCCGAGGGGTCACACACTGCTGCCTGGCACACTCCGAGGCTGGAGCCATAGGAGAGCCCTGGCTGTGCTGCTCCAGTAGCGCTTCCCAGCTCTCCCACTCTTTCAGTCGCCATCCCGCACCATATATTTCCTTTTGCTCTCTGTTTGTCTGTGGCAAATGGCTGTTTGGGAAACAAACAGGCACGTTTCTGAATTCCAAGGGAACCAGCAGCTTGGCTCACAGCAGATTTCCTTATGACTTTTTAAGGACAACATTAATATCATTTATAGTCACCTTAATCATTCCCTTTGACAGAAACAACTGCAGAAGAGGAAAGCTTCTTCCAAGACATTGACTCTGCCTTGCTTGTGGCTTCCCCCTTAATTAGGGAGCCAGAGGCATATGTCTGAAACCTACTTAGGATGGAGCTGGGCAGGTTTAGAAGCCCCAGGACATATGTAATTTCAAAACCCAGCTACCCCAGACTGTAGCCAAGGTGCAGATATGCCTGCGTGACCTGCTGTCACATCTTTTCCTCAGCAACACTGAGTTTCGCGGCAGCTCCCCTCCCCACCTCCCAAGGTTTTCATTTCAGGCTGGTGAATCACGCTTCTCCGGTCGTTGGGGTTTGCAGGTGGAGGGGAACAGCTGCTCCAGAGAGGTACAATAATTTATTTTGTTTCCGATTGGAGTCGTCGTGATTTTCTAATGGGTTATTTTTAGCCTGATCAGACGTAGGAGAGGAAATGGGTAACGCCATAGCTGAGAACAGGATGGAAAGCAAAGCCAGATGAGTACGGAAAACCTGCCTGCACTCAGCCCCTCCCTTGCTGTAAGAATGCCCACAAAAACACCAGATTATGACCTGGAAAAGCAGAGCAAGTCAAGCGTGTGTGCATGTGGGTGGGTGGCAGGGTCCTTCCAGAGCCCATTTGCTCTCCCCTCAGCGCGGATGCTCCCCCTTCCTCCGGTGGGAAAAAGAACATGAAGTTCGAGGTTTGCATTTTCAGCTCCCGTCTCCTCCCCCGAGGAGGGTGCCTGCCATTGCTCTCTTGGTGATGACAGCCGTCGAGCACGGTGTGCCAGCAGCAGCAGTGTTCTGCACCCGGAGATATCCCACCATGCAGTCCGGTCCTGAAGAGCAAAGTAAGGCAGTGGTCTTCTGCTGATGGAATAGCACATGGGAGAGGGGGGCCCTTAAGCTTCTCTCATGTCCTGAGGACCTGCCGGGGTGAAAGCAAGCCCTGGTCAGAGCTGGCGGCAGCTTGCTGAGCTGTCCTTCCACCCTGGCATATGGGCTGTGGGCTTCAGCACTGCTTGCCACTCCCCCGGGTGGCTGAGGAGCAATCTCAGAGTTGGCCTCTTGAAATCTGGGGCTATCCCTCAGACCTCTGTGTTTAATTCCCAAACCCAGAATCTTATTAGATTGTAGAGGGAGAGACTCTCTCTAGAAAAAGGCTTCTCTCTGCCAAATGCCAGGACCCTAAATAAGAAGGAGACTGCAACTGGAGAATAGGCTGAGTATCAAAACCTCCTCAGGAAGTCCCTTCATAGACCCATAGAATGGTTTATGTTGGAAGCGACCTCAAAGATCATCTAGTTCCAACCTGCCAAGCCCCTTCCACACCTTCCACTAGACCAGGTTGCTCAAAGCCCCATCCAGCCTGGTCTTGAACAACCTGATTGCTTCTTTCCCATTAAAGCCCTAAGACCAGGCAATGTGTATCTGGGAGTTTTATTTTCTTCCTTTCCACAGTACTATTTTCCATTACTTGTAGTAATCTTTTAGGGACGTGTCTTTATTTTGTTAGTATCCTGCTATGCAGAGAGACAGGTAAGCATGGTCTCCGCATAAGAGCCTGTTTGCAATGAGGGGAAAATGACACCTCGAGCAGGTAGGAGGCACTGAGTTCGCCAGCCTCAGCTCTGCATTTGCTCACACCTCAGCAAATATTTCCTAGGATCTTGGGAGGTGTGGTGGCGTTTGCAGAGCTTAGCAATAAATGCCTGCAATATTAAACTCCTTTTGGGGTGTCAGATATTCTTCTGCCATTATGCCCATGTAAAGTCAGGGAGTGGAGTAACAGTGGCAGGAGACGGTGGGCACTGAACTCTGCTATAATCAATTAAGATCTATGCAATAAATGGGTTGTAGTAGTATTTAAATCTCAGATGTCTGTGGAAAACATCAACTTAAAACTTCTTTTGTCCTCATTATTTCAGAGCGTGTTCATTCAAACAGAACACAGATCATCAAGGACTCTAAACTTTGTTTGAAGCCCATGCAAAGTTACAGCCTCAAATTCACATTTAAAGCACCAAAGAAAAGGAAATCTGACTTTCAAAAGGCAACTGTAAGTTCTAGTTTGAAAGTCAGTGTAGTGGGTTGACCTTGGCTGGATGTCAGGTGTCCACCAAGCTGCTCTATCACTCCCCTCCTCAGTAGGATGGGCTGGGGAGAAAATAAGAAGGGAAAAAACCTTGTGGGTCAAGATAAATGCAGTTTAATCAAGCAAAAGCAAAGGCTGCATGTGGAAGTAAAGGAAAACAAAAGATTTATTCTCTATTTCTCATCAGCAGGCGATATCCAGCCCCTTCCCAGGAAGTAGGACTTCAGTACGCATAGTGGTTGCTCTGGAAGACAAATGTATTAATGAATGCCCCCCCTCACCTCCTCCTTTCTCTTAGCTTTTATTGCTCAGTAGATGTCCTCTGCTATGGAATATCTCTTTGGTCAGCTTGGGTCAGCTGTCCTGGATATGTCCCCTCCCAAGATCTTGCCCACCCCCAGCCTACTGGTGAGGGGGGAATTTGGGAGAGACAGCCTTGATGCTGTGGGAGCACTGCTCAGCAGTGTCCAAAACACAGGTGTGTCATCAACACCCTTCTAGCTACAGCTATAAAGCACAGCACTATGTGGGCTGCTGGGGGGGAAATTACCACCATCTCAGCCAGACCCAATACAGGTAGTAATGAAATGCCTGCAGAGGGGAACTGTGCATCACATCCTCTTTCGTTGTTTTCAGACATGCTCCTTGGCTTGGAGAAAAACAAAAGCAAAAGAGTTGGGAAAGCCGTTCCAGGAGGGATTGATTTCAGTTTGTTGAGGTTACACAAGTCTCGCCCTGACTGCTCTTGTTCTCCAGGAGGCTAAGTGCTTATCTTAAATGTGAGGGAGTCTCTCCAGGTGCAGCAGCCAGTCGGGCAATAGCAAGGATCCAGTGAGGATCTTAAAACATAAACAAAAAAACCCAAAGAAACCCAGTCCTGGCCTGCTCAGAAATAAGATTTTTCTTTTACCTACCTGACCTGCTTTGCAGAAACACTATTTGCAGTACTAGCATTTTTCCTTCAGAGAAGAATGAATTTCCTTCGATGGACTCTAGCTCACCATCTGCACTTTGCTTTCCCTTGCACAGTCTGAATTTACTTTTCCCGAGAAGCGATGAGCATCCTATTCAAACAAAAACCTAATAGCACAGTGCAGGGGAAATCTGGCAAGCCTTGTCATCCTGATGAGTAAAGTATTACATGTCACTGTACCTGATGGCAAACTCTATGTTTTGATCACTTTAGATAAAGTTAAAAGCCAGTTTAAAATGTGGCACAGAGATTCAAGTGGCTATAACCTACTGGAAATCAGTGAGTGTCTAAGTCTCTTCATGCTAAATGTCAGGCTCTTAGCCAGAGAAGTTTGGCCTTTTCATATAATTCTTGTAATTCTTTGGGCATTTTTAAGATTGTTTTTTAAGTCTTCTTTTTGCCAGCAGCTGACTTCGAAGCCCAGTGTGAAGCTCTTTAAATTCGTAGCAGTCCATCAGCTGAGCTTCACAGCCTTCCAGAAGGTCCATAATGTCTGGTGCCTGATGGTACAATGGTTTGATACAGTCCCTCACACAGTCTGGATCACTTTCCCTTCTGTGCCTGAGTGCCTGGACCACTCCTCGGGCTGATTCCCTGGGTGTGAGTGACCCACAGCACCCACTCTGCGTGGATTCCCTGCAGCACATCAGCTCTGCAAAGGGAGTTTGTAGCTAAACTGCTTTAGATCCCTTGGGACTGATGTTAACACCCTGCAGCACAAGCTGACCCTTCCCAGAGCACCACCTCTCCCGCATCCCAATGTTTTGGCTTTCCGCTTTGGGTACGCGGGGACTTGAACGCACAGGTAAACTCAGCAAAGAGCCTCAAACCCAAAACGTTTCTTATGATGGTGGGTATGGAGCATATGCAGAACCAAACAAAGCTCACTTCTTTGCCGGATGACTTTTGCCATCTTGCTTGGACCTGCTGTTGAATAGGATCCCCTCTTGCTAAAGGATGCCTCTCTGCCTCCAGGGCTGAAAACCTCAAGTGATCAAAAATCGCAAGCCAGATTCTCTCAGGAGAATCCAAGTGAAAAGTTTGCCCCCCCCCCCCAATCATTAGATTACAAAAAACAATTCTAAACCACGTTTTTTTTTAAAAAAAACCCTGTTTTTCCAAAAAATTCTAAACCATGTTTTTCCTTTATTTATTTTTTTTTTAAATTCTTCTCTCCTTCCTTTGCACTGTTTGTGCACCAACTTTATTAGAAAAATCAACATTTAACACACACAGAAATTAACACCTCGCCTTGCCTGCGAGTAGGGATTCTGCACATGCTGAAGACAACGGAAACCCACGTCATGCAGCAGTCTGGACCTTCTTCTCTACCATAGCCTCATCTCTCCCCTACACTTGCTCATGGATAAGGGTTCTGAAATGAAGATGGAGGTATATTCTTTATGCACCCACTGTGAAATTATTTTTCAATACATATTTATGTGAACAGCAAACATCTTTAAATGTAAAGTTGTCATTACAGTGTCAACCATCTTGCTAACTGCTGGAAAACCCCTAACCTAAGCAGTGCTTTTTATAACTCAGCACATTAATTATATTTAGAATCCTTAATTATCTCTTTTCCATAGTCAACTCTAATAAATTCCAAACATTTAAAAATAATTTTAAATAATGCTGCTTTCTTTGCATATTTTCAATCAACTGCACAAATATCTAAATTAGCTGGTGATTAAACGACATTTGGTTTACTTTAAAAACTGGTAATTAGTTGTCCAATGCAACACTTTCTTTTTTAGCCTCCGTTATTCCCCCCCCTTCACTGCCCTGGGACCTGCTCCCAGGCGCTGGGATGGGGTCTCAGCTTTCCTTTGCCCCCCTCTCCCTGCTCCAGCTGCCCGGGTGTCCCTCCTTGTCCCCAAGCCCGGTGTGGAGGTCTCGGCTCCAGCGAAGGGTGGAGGCAGTGGCTGCCACGGTGGAGACAGTGGCTGCCACGTTGGTGGCTATGGCTGCTGCAGCTGGAGGGACACCACCTCCACCATCCCTCCGTGCCTAATTATTCTGGGTGGCTCTGCTAATTGCAAGGTAAGTATTCGTCATTTTAGGAGCAACTACAACTGGGAGTAGCTGCAAGCTGTTTGGTAGTGGTAGGGTCTGGCTCTCAGTGCGCTAGCTACTCCGACCAGGTGTCTGCTTCTTGGGAAAATTTGACTGTATTAAATCCTTGCACGCTCTGAGCAGCCATAGAGAAACGAGGAGGACAAATGGGCTACAAACAGCAATGTAAATGGTGGGCAGCATTATGTTTAAGACTCAGCCATACATCTATACTAACCCTTTCACTTATACGCGTTGTCATCAGTCATGCTAATTGAATTAAGGTTTTTTGCTGCAAATGTCTTTTAAAATTTTACAAACTTCTGCTGTAAAATTGCCTTTAAACAAATTTTAATTTACCATACATAGTTACTGTTTAGAAAGTAAATATTAAAAAGGAATATCTTTCTTTGGTTTTTTTTTTGTTTGTTTCTTTTCTTTAAGATACCACACACATATTTTAACTTCAAAATATGTTACCCAACAGATCTAGATATGTTTTATGAACAGTTCTTGTGATGCTCAAAAATTTTCAATGTAATAAAATTCCACCCAGTAGAAAACTTTTGGGAAGAAGAATCACATCCACTTTCATTACAAAAATAAATAATTTTATATGTCTGACCTTTTTTGGCAAGCAGTAATTTTTGTTTGCTTTTAAACTGCTTTTTATCATGTTTTTTTTTTTAGTGGGAGGGAGACAGGATTGAGGGAGGCAGGTGAAGAGAGCATGAGGAGTGTGCAGGCTAACTTTTCAAAGAGAAGGGGAGAGAACACCACAAAGAAATGATAACACTTGTCATTTTCATTGGTAACTTAATTTCTCCTTTTGCTGTACTGGTGCACATAGCATAGTGTAGCTGCATAAGGTACCCACAAAGAATCCCCATACAGAAAACAGGTGATGCTACTGAGATATCTTCAGAGAAACAGGATGATGACATGAACAAGAACCATATCAATGTAATGTCTTTCTGAAAGTCAGCTCATTCTGGACAGTTTCACATTTGTTAGAGAGAACTTCTTCCTGAAGAACCATTGGATTTTTTCCTAGGATAATTTCTGAAGTGATCAGCCTGGGGAGGGGCCACCTTCCTACCTAGCTCTTTTGTTTGTGCTTGCTTAGTGTACAGATTTAATAGCGTTTCCCGGCGGGGCAGAGATGAGAAGTCACAGGTTGAGTGTGAGTGCTGCTATGTCCCCTTGTGTGGCCTCAGGCAGGTCACTTAACCTCGCTGGGCAGGTGGGACCCTCATTGCCTGCTCACCTTTGTAAAGCACTTCGTCAACTTTGGATGAAAAAGTAGTGCTTTTATTTGGAGATTGCTCTACGCTGCCTCTGTGGCAAAAAAAGGCGATAATAAAACAGGGACTGTGTGTGCCCTTGGGGTAGTCAAAAAGAAGATGAATATTTGAAGATTGTTGAAGAAATATTTTCTGGCAGATCATCTCATGTGAAAGAAGGTAAGTTGAAGCAAAGGGGAAATACTCCTAACAGGAACAGAAAAGAGATTTGTGTCTTGGGGCTTCCTTTTCTGTGCCAGGACTTCTGTGATGCAGGTCTCCACCCTCTTACCATCCTTTAAATTGCTCTGTACTGGGAATTTCTTACTGTTATTGGAGTGAAGTGAAGACTCTCCCAAGGATACATCTGAGTGAATTTTCTCAAAAACTGACAGGCTGAAGAGAGCCAAGAGCCAGAGAATGGAAGAAATTGAGCCATGCATGCAGGTATTTGAGGAGAAAGCAAAGCCTCTCAAATATTGTCTTGGCGTCTGTCTCCCACTGCGTCAAAGAGGCAACATACAGCTAGGAAAAATCATGACACAATGGGAAATTCAGGACAGATCCTTTAGTGGAAGAGGATTAGGGAAGCTAGTGGTCAGAAAGAAAACACCAATCCTGACATCATGATAATGCAAAGATATTTTTCTACTGAAAGGACCGAGAATGAAAGTAAAGGAGAAAGTACCTACTCTAGAAATAAGTTATTTAATCTCTGTTAGCAGAAAAGAAACATACTACGTGTCAAGAACTCCTTAGGCTTCTTCATTATTGACTATGAGAAAAATAATAGCACCACTTTACAGATGGGTAAACTAATTGCCAAGGGAATCAAGCTTATTGCTGTCATCACACAACATATCTAACTCATATAGAATCACAGAATGGTCAGGGTTGGAAGGGACCTCTGGAGATCATCTAGTCCAACCCCCCCGCCAGAGCAGGGTCACCTACAGCAGGTTGCACAGGACAGCTTCCAGGTGGTTTTTAAATGTCGCAAGGGTGGGAGACCCCCCAGCCTCTCTGGGCAGCCTGTTCCAGTGCTCCACTACCCTCAAAGTAAAGAAGTTCCTCCTCATGGATGGAACATCCTATGTTCAAGTTTGCGCCTGTTACCTCTTGGTCTATCACTGGGCACCACTGAAAAAAGACTGTTCCCATCCCCCTGGCATCCTCCCTTTAAGTATTTGTAAGCATTAATAAGATCCCCCCTCAGTCTTCTTTTCTCTAGACTAAAGAGACCCAAGTCCCTCAGCCCTTCCTCATACAAGAGATGTTCTAATCCCCTAATCATCTTCGTAGCCCTTCGGGATACCTAGGCATGGATCCCCTACACACCGGGTCATTCACCTTTCAATTTGCCTGTCAACTATTAAGAAAATACTTTGGTTATAAAGAAGGACTATACAATTCACCCCGCAGCAGATGATTACAAGGCAGCCACATCATCCTTCTCCAGCCAGTCCATGGCACCATTAATCTGTCCAGATGAGGAGTTCCCAAAGGCTGGCACATAAAATCTTCATTCACAGCCTGCAAAAGAGATTTTTAAAATGCTGACTGTATCCCAGAATCATCTTGTTATGTAACCCCCATCATGAACAAAACTGTGGGTACACAGTCTGGTTTCGTTTTTCACATGATGTGGCTACTAATGTTTGCGCGAAGTGGGCGACGGTGTGAATATTACTTTCTGTGTCTTTCATTGTTTTCTTCGTGCTTTGAACTCATTCTGCACTGTGTTAATAGCAAGATACAAGGCAGTAGAGACTTAGACCAACTGACTACCTGTTCACCTAAGTGCATCTCTGCATGTTGTTTTTTCTGCCTTTGATTCCTATAAAGTGTTTTTCCCTGTGGGATTATATTTTAAGTCATGTTGTAAAGCTGATGCACATTTCCCCTGTCCCAGGGTTATTTGCGCTGGATTGCAGCTATAGAGAAAACTCAAAGGATAGATGTGCAACTAAACAGCTCAGACGAGATATAAACCGCTACGAAATACATTATTAAGTAAAATGACATTTGATTTGTAGCTGTGAGAACAACCCCTTTTGACATTCAAGGGAGCACAGCTATGGTCTGCCTTGAAAGCCTCCACACATCGATAGTTTTTCTGTTGCTAGGAGGAAGGGTTTTGAAGTGGGAGGAGAAGCAGAGACCCTCTAGTCAACAGAAGGATCCTCATGTAAGGGTCAAGAGGGAGCAGAACTCAGAGAGAAAAAAAAATTCAGCTGACCATACTGTGCTATTCTCTATTCACTTTAATACCTACACCTAATGATATGCTTTAAAGCTAAACCTCAGGAATGTCAGGAGTTTTTTTCTCATGGTGACATCCCGTGTAGGAGCAATCTCCTGAGTTCTCTCTTTAAAACACAAAGATGAAACAAAACTTGCCTTGGAGAAATTTCCTCTGGATTTGAGCTTGTTGGTGTGTTGTTTACTCAAATGATTTATGGACTGGAGATTAGTGAAGTCATAGCAACACAGAAATTGCCAAGCGAAAATAAAACCGGCCCTGTGTACTCTTATTGAACAAAATCAAGGAAGCAGCTGACAAACAGGATTTTTTTCCCCATTATGCAGAGACTTTGTATGAGACAAAGATGATTCTCACCATTCAAAACTCTTTGAGCAGTGTCTGGCACTCCAATAACCGGCCCAATTAATTTGACTTTGCCAAATAGCAGGGTATCTTGTACCCTGCCGTATCCTATATACAACCCACAAAGATTTATTTCCTTCAGGAGGTGAGGGGTGGGAAAAGACTCATTCCCAGTGCTGCTGCAGACCTGCTGTCAAGTCGCACAGAATGAGACTTGTCTTTCTGTAAAGCTCGTGAAGAGCCACAGGTCTGAGCTGAGCTCATCCCCTGTGCCGCCAAAGACCAGGGAGAGGGCTGTGCACCTCTGCACAGGGGCAGCATCTTTTAGGATAAGACGAATGACATCTGGATGACTGCAGAGGCAGCCCATAGGACTGCCTTTCGGAGACAGGTTCAGGTTCTTACCTTCCCCCTCTGAAGCCTTGCTTTACTTTTCTAACCACAAAAGTGGCATGGCTAGGATGACTGAGCGTGTTGTTATGCCAGTGTAGTCCATCAAAATGGCAGTGCCACTTCCCACTGAGGAAAAACAGGGCAGGATAAACTTTAACTGATTCCTCTAAATGTTTGTGGGTTCAACCACTGTATAAAACTTCTCTGCCATATCTCTTAATCTGTTTTATCTGTTTGGATTGCAAGCCCTGCAGAAGAGGACTCTCTCTTATTTTACTTTTTTGCACAGCAGCATAGACAATAGGATGATGTTCGTGGTGGCTGGAGATTGCTGCTGCAATGCAGTTAATAGCTCACTCCAGAAAGACCGAGCTTAAAATCTGACCTCAGGAGCAGTGTGACAGGGAGGTGGTACTTTATTGGTTTCCTTTGGCACATTCATAAGTGGACTGTGCCTCAAGGCTTTGGGATCACTTAGACTATGGTGAAAACATTTATTTGCTTGTATGCAAACAGAGAGCTTCCCTTTATGTAAATCTTATTCAGTCAAGGTAGGTAAGTAGAGAGAAATGAAGAGTGTCTGTGGGCCTGGAAACCAGAGGAAGAATAGATAACTGCATCTATGAAAGCTGCCAAACTCTAGCCTAGTGCAAGATTGGGGGAGACGTGTATCAGGACCAGTGAGCAGAGCAATTTGTTGAAGTGGCAATTTAGGGACAAAAAGATCAGTCCAAGATCTAAACTGAAAACGTACATCAATATCTTGCTGGTGTTTCTATACGTAGTTGAGTAAAAGCACATCACCTGAAAAGGTGAGAGAAAGGACAATACTTTTTGACAAGTTCAGGGTCTACGAAGATTTCTCGCAGACAGGCAAATGCTGTGGTTCTTGGGGGATAGTCACAGCTTCAAAGTCAACGATCCAGTTGAGAAGCTGTCTGGAGGCTGTCAAAGACAAAAGCCCGTGTGGGGATGCAGGTAGTGGATAACTGAGAAGATGGTCACTCAGCAGAGATGCAGATCTGCTGATAGGAAGCAGAGGTGAGTGCCCAAACAGATGGGCCACCTTGCATGTCTTAAAATTGGCATTGAAGAAAGCAATCAGAAAAGCTTTCCCCTGCTTTATAAATCTCCATATGAGCTAGCAGGTCCTCTGATGTGAGGTTCTTGTGATAGTGGATTATCCAAGCTCTAATCCTTCAGTGTTGTCTGGAAGACAGTCGTCTCCTCTGCTAGATACAACACCCCTGACCCAATTGGGCTATTTGCCCTGGAAGCTGATGTGTATAAGCAGTGTTAGTATCGCTGTCCCAGACAGGTTACTGGGAGTTCGTATCTACCACGTAGCATTTCGCCATCTCGCACTGTGGTTGTTTTTGGTCTAGCTGCCTCTCTGTAGATGGAGCTCTGCCAGGACAGCTCAGACAAGTGACATTACCTTTACCCAGTTCTTATTGTAACAAGAAGGAATAACATCTTTTTTACTCAGCGCTGACGCAGTGGAATACTGCCAAACCCCTGGAAAACCTCCAAATCGGCACATTTCTCCTGCCCATTAAAAACTAATACAGTACTACCAAAACAGAAAGCATTGTTGACAAAAACATATTTTTCCCACAATTTAAGATCCCAATTTACATGTAAAATAAACATTGAATACAGATTTAATTCACTTTTTACATCTTCTGATGGTGTATAATAGGAATAACACCTCTTTTAAAGTAAACTAGAAAAAGGCAGACTTTCATGCACTGAATAGAGATCTCAGCTCACAATTTTGGCTTCCTCGGCACAGAGCGCTAGTTTAGTTCCTAATTTCCTCTCGAGTGACTTAATGGTACTGTATTGCTTAATTATAGCAGTTGCAAACTCCATCCTCTAAGAAATATCACTGGGACCCAAACATCTGCAAGATTCTGAAGGAGGAAGATACCACATAAAATACGCATTTTTGTCTTATTTTGTGTTTATTAGTCTGTCACACGTAGCGTAGCTACTAAGCAGATAGAACAAGGTAGCATTTAAATAAGAACCAATGGTAATGAAATACAAGATATTAAGTTGCACAAATCCTCTCTCCTTCAAAGACTCATGCCACAGTAGGGGGCACTTGCATGTAACATGAGTTTTTTTAAAAGCAAAATACAAGTGGACCAGAGATCTTAAAGGTGGCATATATCTACCGGGTCATCCTAGCCCACCCTTCCCTTAGCTGGTGAGCATTGTTCTCAGCTGCCTTTTATTGATATTGTGTCATGTCTTCTTTTAAATGTCCCAAGTGATATGGCTTCTACCCTTCCCCTTTGGGAGTCTTTCGTTGCCTATTGGATCTATCAGGAAGCTTTTTCCCTGATTTTTCAGTGTTACTTCTCCATTTTGCAGTTTTATTCCCTTTACTCCCACTTATATCCTTTTCATTACCTTCAATATTTCTTTGTCCCTCCCCTCTTTTTTAGTCTTACAAGTGAACATTTGCGTGTGATAAAAACAGTTACCCCGTGTCCTGAGGTACACAAGAATTTAGGTTCTTGGAGTAGGGGAGAGAAGACGGAGCAGGATTCAGCATACAAAGCATTTCATACCTGTTCCAGCACATTCAGCAACACTACTTGCAGTGCAACCTCGATGCTGTGCCACGAATGGCAGCCACCACCGCAGAGAGATGTGGTCCTAGCAATGGTCCAAATGCGGTCCGACGCGGAGCAGTTGTGCTGCTGTTCACAAGGAGCAAGTTCACTCACATCAGCCTGCAAACTCCGCTCCTACGGCAGCCTGAAAAAACACAATGCCCCTCAACACACAACTGGTTTTGATGAAAGCAGGGCAGAAATCTCTACAAAAGAAATAGCATTCGCCTGTTTGGAGTCTGTATGATATTTGAAACCTTAAAGCCTGATGAGTAGGAAGAAAGTTCGAAAGGCTTTAATGTAGTTGCTGTTGCTATAGAAACTATTTCCTGGGCATCGGTGCGCCCTGTGTGTTTGTCTCACTTGGTCCCTGGCTGCCCAAAAGGGTGCCCGTGGGGTGTGAACAGAGAAGGTGGGGGAACATGTCAGAGGTACTGCGACCCCATAGTGTTTCATATTGTCTTCTCTGGTAAAGGCGTTTAAAAGCAGACAATTACTAATGGAAGAGAGGAAAAGAAGGATCAAGATCCAGACAACTAAACTCATCCTGACAGAGCTCCGGGGAACAAAGGAGCTCCAAGAGAATTTGTCTTTTGCTGTCTGAAGAGCTTGGTCCATGTGACCCACCTGCCGAGATGTTTTCTAAAGGCACGTGATTTTTCAAACTTCATTATGAAAAACATTACATACTGCTCTTAAGAGTTTCCCTTGTACTTCCTAAGAGTGATCAAATGGGCAACAGCTATAGAAGTCTCCCGTTTCCTTGGGTTTGGTCTCACTTTTGGAGTAGCAGGCTGGGAAATTAATGGAAGAACAACAGAGAGGGTGTCGGCAATGGAGAGAAAATTTAGCCCAAGATTTTCCCAGAACTTTGTCTCTCCCCTCCGTGTGTTTTGTCAAGTTATTAAAATGTTAAAACCAACCAGGTAGTGCTTCCCTTCCCCATCATCTTCCCCAAGCACAGTGTTTAAGCGGGACTATTTTGAAAGGTGGCTTTGTTTTTCTAAGCAGTGGGTATGCAATTGCAGCGAGGTCAATGAGAGGTCAGGCAATGCCAGTCAACTGGGAGGTCAGGCGATTTCTTTTCTCTTCCCTGGAAAGAAAATACTTACCTCTCAGCAATCATATGTCTTGTGGGAAGGGAGCGGAATCTGAATGGGGAATGAGGAAAAGAATTTATGCATGCAGAGCCTATTAATTGTTAGCTTGCATTGTGGGTATTAAACTTTGCCTAGACTTTTTAAAAAAGTGTACCCTGCAGTAAAATGCCATAAATAAATAAATAAATACACAAACCCCCACAAACAGCCAATGACATCTAACCCCTGTTGGTCTTCTGCTTTGCCAAAACTGTCAGCTAGACGTAAGGAGCCTGTTGCTGCTGGTACCTCTGCTGTTGGTCTTTTTGCCTCCACTCTCCTCTCCAAAGACTTCCTCTGGAACAGCAAACTGTTAGCATAAGACATATTGAATAACTGTCTTCTGAAAAGCAGTTTCAATTTCCTTTCACTTCTTCATAAAACCCACTAAGGTGAGGAACTTGCCTACTGCCGTTCACATTTTTTAATGAAGACACCTAAATGTTCTCATCATTCTTCAGAACTGTGCTCCTCCTGGAAGGAATTTAAGATTAACCTGCCTCCACAAGAAAATATTCTTATATATCAATTATTAATGAACCCTTTAATAGAACTTCCCTAGCTCCCTGTTACATGTCTCCTTTAGAAATCTTGGCTGTTTTTCCTGGTGGCATTGAAAAGATTAGGGGAAAACTTTGTTTTATAGACTTCCAATTGAAATATTGGGGACCACACAAAGTGCTCAGAGAGATTTTCGGTTGAATCTACTTAATTCACTGAGAAATACTATTTCAGTTTGACCAAAGCGATTACATAATGAAGCTGAGACTCAATCAATGAATTTAGCTGAACGAAACAGGAAGAAAAAAGACAAGTTTTGCACAGGTGTTTCCAAAGGCAAGTGGACTGTCCTCCATATCCCCTCTCTGTCTCTCCTAAAGAAGAGGAACAGCAATTTTTATGAGCAGCTGAATTGGGGAGGGAAACAAGAACCCCATGGGCAGCACGGTGAGCGAAACCTGCCTTCCTACCACTTTGCAGTTACCTCCGCTTGCTGCCCTGCATTGCTGCCCACCGGCCAGGAGGCAGACCTGGGGGGAGCCTGACTTCTGGAGCTGGGGGCTGAGGCTGGACCAAGATGTCCCGGCAGGAGCCTGGGGATGGGCAGCAGAGCTAGCACAGGCAGTCTGCCTCTCTTCCCCTCCGCTGAGGCGCTAATCAGGGTTTTTCTCCTCTATCCAGCTGTTCATTTTTATGAAACTTGTAGGAACTTAATATCTTTGAGACTTCTATTGCTCTTTCCAAATTTGTCTGAAAGTCGCTAATGGATTGGAGAATTATTAGGGGAGGACTGACTGACAGACAGCCTGATTGCGGAAACCTCGTTTCCTTCTTAAACTGGGCTGAAAGCAGTGAAGTGATGGGAAAGCTTGTGCCACTTTCTTTGATATGGACATTTTTTGTATGTCGTTTGGATCCCTGCCCTATTTAATATACACCTTTTGAGCATGGACATTTATTACACAGCCAGATTAGCTCTACATAAATCTGCTGCCTATTCAGCTTGTCATCCAGCTTCTGGGAAAACATTATCACTTATAAAAAGTGCTTTTTTTAAAAGACTCGTAAGTCAAATTTCTACCAACTTTCAGCAGAGTTCTTTCATGAATCCTTAAAGTAAGCATAGCATGCTCTGTTTCTTACACTGGGTGTTTTTGCTGGAGAGTTGTTTCAAATCATTATTATTATTTATCATTATTATTTATCATTATTAGTACTATTAAAATGAGGGGAAGAGTGTGTTATTTGTTGCTAGGCTTTTAGCAAAAGTGGTCTCACTAATTTTTATTTGCTCTTTCCTAGAAGTGCTGCAAGTGGCATCCTAGAATGTGTCCTGTAATACAGGAAAAAAAGGGGTTGCATAAAGTATAGGCATAATGAAATAACAAATATTAATTTCTATTTTTTCACACTTTTCTTTCATTCCACTTGATTCATAAGGACAGGAATAAATATCTTCCTCATTTTTAATGTAGATCGCCTTGGCTTACTAAAGGAGAACACTTCAGAACAACCAGATTTGTCATCCTTTTATTGAGATGCTGAATAACAGAGATCTTTTCTCTTAACCAGTTTTGGGTATGGTAAAGAGATACTATGAAAAAATAACAAACAGCTTTAAACGCTCCGACTAGAAGTAAGTAACTCTCATTTTTTCAGGTTTAGTTTGTCGTGCTTTTGACAGTAATACTGGCTCTGCAGTAAGCTACAAACACACCTGAAAAGTCAAGGCAGACATGGTTTAATCTTTAGAACCGTTGTGGTTCAACCCCAGCCAGCAACTAGGACTATGCAGCCTCTCGCTTAGTCCCCGCCCGGTGAGATATGGGAGAGAATCAGAAGAGTAAAAATGAGAAAACTCGTGGGTTGAGGTAAAGACAGTTTAACAGGTAAAGCAAAAGCCGCACATGGAAGAAAAGCAAACCAAGGAATTCATTCACCACTTCCCATGGGCAGGCAGGTGTTCAGCCATCCCTAGGAAAGCAGGGCTCCATCACACATAATGGTGACTTGGGAAGACAAAGACCCTGACTCCGAACATCCCCCCCCTTCCTTCTTCTTCCCCCAGCTTTACATACTGAGCATGATGACATATGGTATGGAATTGCCCTTTGGTCAGTTGGGGTCAGCTGTCCCGGCGGTGTCTCCTCTCAACTCTTTTTGCACCCTCAGCCTACTCACTGGTGGGGTGGTGTGAGCAGCAGAAAAGGTCTTGATTGCTTAGCAACAACCAAAACCACCAGTGCACTATCAGCACCATTCCCACTCCAAATCCAAAACATAGCACTATACCAGCTGCTAGTAAGAAAGTCAACTCTATCCCAGCTGAAACCATGACAAGAGCAAAAAGCAAGGACCTTTTGCCCAGCCCACCTTCATAATGGTTTATAGGGATAACAGATTTTGCATCACAAAAAAAACCCATATGTAGATTAAAAAACCCCATGTTGTTCCCTCCTGTTTTCAGGTCAATTTTTACTCTGGCTATTGCCCGTGCCCCAACTATAAATACATAATAAGTGCTCAATACGCTCAGTCAGTGCTTTTTTCCCCCTCTCCCATTCAGTCTCTCACAGCTGACTTTACTTGGCTTCCAGGTTATATTAAGGCTTTTGGCTTCGTGGCTGTAGGCAGAAATCTCAGCGCAGACGTTGAGTTTAGCAAGGGAGGGCTGTGAATAGAGTCAGCCAGAAATACTGACAGCAAGTCAGAGGTGGGCAGCAAGGGACAGAAGAAGCAATTGACTACTGGCGAAGTCGAGGATTAAAAATATATAATTGGGAAAAAAACCCAACAGAATATGAGATTCTCTGAAATGCTCTCTGACTTAAAATCAGAGCCCCAATAAAAACCGAAATAAAAAAGTTCTAACTTGCTCTGTTTTATATAAAAGTCCCTCTTTACCTTTCAGATGCAGATCAGGTACAGGGTGTTTCCTTTCTTTCTGTTCTTTAAAAGCCAAATTAAATCCGTGCTTGTTTTATAGAGAAAATTGTAAGCTAGGGGGGTTTATAAAAAGATCTATAGAATGAAAGGGTTAGTCTTTTGACAGGGAGCTAACAGGAGTGCTGCATAGACTCAGTTATGGCAGCCTTTCTCCTGCAATAATTTTTACTGACCTCGGCTCCAATTTTATGCTCATTACTCAGGCAAACGGCTCATTGTTTTCACTGGCAGCTTTGCCTGAGAATGAAATTCAAGAGGAAGCTTTGAAACTGCAAAGACATTGTAGAAATTTGTAACTGTTGGACCGATTTAAAGTGAAAGCCAGAGTAGAGGTACTGCAAGGTGTCTGAGAGCCCAAGACAGCAAATACCTCCATAGCCAGACACCGTCTTGCCTGGCCAAGCCTACCCAGGGCTGACCTGGATGTCCTGCCTAAAATGCGAGGAGATGCCTGTGACATTAAGAGCTAGATGTTAAATGAATTTGCAACAACATGAATACAGGCTGTGCACAGGTGAAATCTGCAATAAATGAGTGCCGGTGAGGTTTTGAATGTAAAACAACGCGTTGGGGCATAAGTGATTTGCATCTGCAAAGATGTGTCTGGCATAGAAAATAAGCGTAGCAAAGGATTGTCCAATGGCTCCACTTGAGTTCAAGAACCCATCAGAGTGAAAAGGGCCAGGGCCAGGGCGTGCTCCAGAGCTGTAACCCCTGGGTGAACAACCTTCCCAGGACTTACCAATTTTGCAACATTTTAAGGAGCAGCTGTTAGCAGAGGTACATCTTGCTTCCTTAGCTGACACTCATGTTAGCTCTTTCGAAGAGAAAAAAAAAAAAAAAAAAAAAAGGGGGGGGGGGGGGGGAGGGGGGGCTGGCGGGGGCCA
>NW_009648712.1:3447848-3473168 GCF_000708025.1 Charadrius vociferus | reverse complement strand
GGGAAAGAGCCACCCCAGGGGAAAGGCTGAAGGGAAGGACAGGAAACTGGAAGAACTTTTAGAGGACACTGAAATACGGAAAGGAAGTTGTAACAGCAGAAGAGGCACCACTGTTTAGTTTGTTGGGGTTTTTTTGACCGAATAAAGAATTTCATCACTGATCAGGGTTATGCATGAAACTGTGAAGCATGTCCCTGCTATTTGGTCGTACAGGGACCACCTCAGTGTATCCACACACTGAACCAAGGGGCATGGAAAGCACAGACATGCCAAACATGGGGGGACAGGCTGGTCCTGCAGTGGAGTTAGGATAATTTGTGAGGTGGCACTCAGTGCCCCATGGCTGACTGAGAGGCAGAAATAAGACCAGGGCTGGAGCTTGCGATCATGCTTCTTCTCTGGCAATGCCACAGATGTTAGGAAGCAGGATCAGGCTCCTTTTTGCCTGTTTTCAGCTCAGAGTGTTTGGCATCCTGCACTGAGGTCCAGCCACAAGGACAGGTCACCCCAAGACTTCTGGTACTGCCTGAGGGCTGCAAAGGTCAGGTCCCTCCAGGCTCAGAGCAGCTGCCAACACGGGTGTCTCCTTGACAGCGCCCCATCTCTTACAGCACAGAGCGGCATCACTTGGACTGTGGTGGACTGACTTCTCCAGAAGCAAACGCCAGTGAGAGGAACGCCAGAGCCTCCCCAGCTCACTTAACATCTGCTTATCCAGAAGACATGCAGACACATCTTTCCCCAGCACCGATATGTTCTTCAAGAAGACGAGGGAGTCTAATCAATCGATGGACATATGAGGTCATTGTAGACCCTGAGATCCAGTGCTCAGGGACAGATTTAGATTTAAATCTGCAACTCCTTTTTACTGGAAAACTTTGTTTAAAAAAAATACCTGTTTTGCGAAGATACAATGGAGTGGAGATACAAATGAAGATACAAATTTCATGCAGAGTGGAGATTCCAATTTTTACCTTTAAAAAGAAGTGCAAGAGCATTGTGGTTTTGTTTTTCAAGGAAAAGCTGACACAACTCCCAAGCTGCCCAGCTGCTCCCACTCCCTGCTGCAGGGTGCAGGTGATAGCCACAGAGTCCCTGTCCTGTCTGGGGTTCCCGAGAGTTTCAAGATGGAGCAGGGGAAGACTGGCAGGGAGATGGGGTGACAGAAAAGACAATGCTTTCGGAAAACGTGCTTAGTTCCAGCAGGAAAATTTGCCAAAACCTTTCTGTTCTGCAGGAATCTGTCACATTTGTAGGCATGGTATTTTCCCATGGTGGGAGAACTATTCCACTTCAACATTTCTGAATAGTTTTACACAGGAGCAAGGATTAAGTCCTGCCTCCTCAAGTGTCTTGCCCCACCTCTGCAACTGTGAAAGCTTCTCCAGTGGCTTTCCATGCAAAGCCAATAAAGCGGCATCGGCTGATCCCAAGACAATTAAACCCTTTGATTTTATCATGTTTTTATTGTCTCTGGCTAGGGAATCACCTTGAACCACCTTCTTCCATCAGCTCTTCTCTCTTGGGTGAGAAGAGATCTTTCAGAAAGAGCATTTGGGACCTCACAGTGGCAACTGAGGGAAATTTGCCATGCTGAACTATTCACCACTCAGTGCCATCTATTTTACCTCAGCTGGATGAGGGATTATTCAGAGACTGTCACCTATGGCTGTTGATTTAAGGAACTATATTATAAAAACTTCTAAAGCAGGGACATCCTTCTCTCTGCACCATGGACAATATATTTCTATATGATTCATGTGTTCATCTGCAGTGTATTGTGTGAGGGATCTGCCATGGCAATGGGTCCTCCTGCTATCAAGTGCCACCTGATTTCTTTAGCTCTGCATGTCCTTTGGGGTAACGCAGAGAAGGGCATGAGTGGGCTGAGGGAGGTGGCTCTGGGAGTTTTGTTGAGCCAGCTAACACTGACCAGCAGGGCAGGATTGGGAATGGAGAAGAGGGCAATGCACCTCCTCCATGGACTTGGCATGGGGAGTGACCATTAACACTGGTGTGCAGAAGATGAGAAGACAGCAGATGTATACAGAGATATCAGTTGCAGGTAGGTACTCCACTTCTGCAGCTGTTGTGGATATACTAGTTTTCTCATATTTTCAATTGCTTTTAGAAAAAAAAAAAGGTAAAAAAGGTAAAAATAAAAAGACCACAAATACTGTTTCCTGTGTTGAGTGAGTTCACACTTGCTTCTACTCCTTTCCCTGTCTGCTAGGCTTACTGTCAAGCCAAACAAGCCTCTAAGCACTGCCAGCTGCAGTAGCAGGTTAAGTGATTTGGGGTATATCATCTCAAAAAAGCCATCAGTTTCCAGACCACATTGCCCTAAGTAGGACAGCAATTTCCTATTTCATCTTAGGGCAATTGTTTTTTGTTACTGGTGACTGCTGTTGTTTATTCCATAATAATATTTTTCTAAGCTGCTGGACAATCGAGAAGGATGTAGGAAGCTGCAAAATGTGTGTTTAAGATGGCCAACAACGCTGTCTTGTACAAAACTCTTCCTTAAAAGTTTGTGATATTTGTTTGTTCTTTCTGTCCTTCCTAGACATCAATTTTCTCCCACAAGCTCTTGATTTTATTTTCTGTAAGCTTTGATGTACTTTTGCAAGCTCCTACCACTGCTTCTTAGACCTTAGCTTCTTAACTAAAGCCATTTATTGATATACTACATCTCTCAGTGAAGTAGCACATCAATAAATTAAAGATTAGTTCAGTGTGTCAGCTCTCCCACAGCATTCTGGGAAACGTTTGCCACTTTGGATGACTGTGGAGGCCACGCAACATCCTCGCGCAGGCAAGATAATAACTCTGGAAGATTTAAGCTTTCTCTCCATGACATCTCCTCCTGCTAAATATTTTTTGAAAGTCACCTTTTAAACTAATTCATGCTTACTACTAAACAAACAGGTGGCAGTAAGTTTATATACTATAAAGAAAGGTGCCCAAACCAATTTTCAGCTGTTTCTCACTGCATTTTGTTTTTCCTGCTCTCTGATCTGATTTTATGCAGGCTACTTGTAGTGATAAACAGTTTTGTCCTCTATTTAGATGCACCATGTTCCCTGTGTGACTGAGGCTCCTATTACTCTTGTGACAAATGTGACTGCAGATTTTCATTGCACCTAATTGTTTGCAATGGCATGGACTGAGGCGCGTTGCTGCTGAAGAGGAGCCCATTGGACTTGTCTTAACTGTTCATGTGAGCTACTTCAACGTTCTTTATTGCTGTTTTTACATTGGCACTCATGTGTTCCTTGGTGTTTAGTTCAGGATTTCGTGCTGTTTACTTCGTAGATTTTATGCCTCGACCTTGCAGTTGATTTCTAGGGTTTTACTTCAGACAATATTTCAAAATGGGAGCCAAAAATTAGAGTTCAAAGACAATATTTGCATTCCTAAATAGGTACTTTTTGTATAAATGTTCTGATGGCAGAGCAGATCCCATTAACTTGATTTCGGAGATGCAGAGTAGTCTGCTCTTGTGCAGACGAAATCTCCCATTTTGGCTCCAATCCTCCCATTAGGAAAACGGCACCTCAGTTCCTTGAATCCAAAACCCACGCTTCACTGCCAGTGTGCATTTTCCTAAACGCATATCCTCTTTTCTTGTGCATCCCTCGATGAAGAAGGTGGACATGGCGTGGCATATGAGAAGTGTTCTGGGCACACAAAAAGCGCTGGTTAGAAGGAAAATGGTGCCAATCGGTTCCCTCCAGTATTCTGAATCAGTTGCCTGGGGAACATGATTTTTTCTCTGTTTTCTGTTTTCTGTTGGTGAAACAACGTGGATTTCTGCCGTGGCTACACTAGGATGGTATTTGGAAACCTTAACACAAGCTTAGCTGTGTGAGGTGTTACTATGAGAGAGTGTTTGTGATGTGGGGGGGGAGCATCTTAGCAAGTTGTTCACTTCTACTATTCCTTAGGTGCTGAGCCAGTGGTCACTGAAGTCTCTTGACTGGGTATGGGGAAACATTTGAAATGGAGCAATAATGAAGGATACATAGCAGATAGGCCTTGTAATGAATATTTTGTTGTGCACAGACACCCACGTTAACATTTGAATGTGGGCATTTGTATGAAGAGCAGCCCTTCTCCAAACCTTCACTGGGAACAAAATCCTGTTTGCAGAAAGGTTCGTGAATAATGAATATAAACAGGGACATGAAGAGGGCACTTAGATACCATGGTAATGGGTATAGGATAATGGTACATACATAGCCAGATGGCTTTACACAGCCAATCGGAATTGAAACGAATGAATGATTCCTGATAAACACTTCCCGAGTGCTTAACCCAGGCTACACAAGAAATAACCTGTAAGGTCATCTTAGGAAAAAACTCTCTAGCTATTTAAATATTTTGTGGCAAAATCCTTAGCAGAGATGTATCACTCTGGCTTGGAGCCTTTGGGAGCTGTATGGTCTGGTGAACCTTTGCACTGTAAGGGGTTACTATTATCCATACTGCCTCTAAAATGCAAGCTGACAGTGGCAAGAGTGCCTGGGAGGACTGATGCCCTACATGTCCAATCTTAACAGACACACGATTTTTTTACGTCAGTCACAGTGACGGATGTTGCTGTACCAACCCTCATCCTCTAAGGAGAGCTGGAGTTTTGAGGAGTAGCAAAGAAGATGAAACAATTTTATCAATTGCCTACCTGGCATTCAGCAATGGGCAGATTTCCTCCCGTTGCTAATGGTCAAAATAGCAGCAAGTTACTTTGACAGGACAAGGCCCCTGCAAATTATGTTTCTGTCATCATGGTACAGAGAAAAGAAACACCTGATGCCATCCTACCTATTCGAGGAGGTAGAGTTACTTGTGCACTAAACTGTGGTGGTGATGGGATGAGACAAATTCATCTCACCTCCAGTGGGGAGCTTGCCTTGTGAAATTACCTCCATTTGTAGATAATCTTCATCTGGTTGAAAATTCTCTGAGCTAAATTTCTCAGCTAGAAATGAGTGTACTCACATTGAGAGTGTACTTCATACTCCAGGGAGATGTTCTTGGTGTGCCCCGAGCATCATCCCAAGGAATGAGTGAAAAACCCTATATGTGACCTCAGCATAATGTGCTGTACATTTCCTACATAGGCAAGAAAGGTAGCTGGGAACTGTTAATATCTGTTTCTCAGAGAATTACACACATTAGCCCTGATATTTAACTCTGCAATGTTTCCCAAGAAATCCTATGAAGACAACACTTTGGCCTGTGTTTCAGCAAAGCTGGTGAAGCTTCAGGATAAATGAATAGTAATAGTCACATGCAGTACTGACTCCTCTGTCACTGTACAACTGTTTGCTGTAGTCATTCGTGGATGTATTTGCACTCCTAGTTATGGAATTAGGAGGTAGGCACCTATAGGTGAGGCTTTGGACATGTATCCAAATGGATACTTCTGCTATCTAGTTAAATGTGTAGTAGTTACCAGTGATAGGAACCTCCCCATATACAGGCCATTGGTAAGCTTTTGCTAAAGCAAAGAGAAAAATGTAAAATGTCAAGCAACCATCTCTGACTGACACTTGGGAAACCGAGCTGTTACTGATTAGTATCCCATTTACAATTAAAATCTGGCCTCCTTTTCTAATTTTTGTTGACGTGCTGTTAGTCTGTGGACTCCTAGTAGACAACCTGGATTTTTAAATAGACCTTGCTTTGACTTCCAATTACCATACAATTAACAATTCTAAAAATGCTGCCTTTTAATTTCACTGCTTGTATTCATTTTTCTGTCCGGTCTTAATTTGCTATCCTGACATATCTCTTGCAGATTCTGATTTAGTCCATCAGAAGTCTGTATTTCTGTTTAAGACACAGAAGTAGCTAGTCTATATCTACATCTATAGCTACATCTATATCGGATCTATTCGTGCTTCTGAACAAAGGAAAGCTCTACATAGCTCCACAAGCTATGCTTTCCTTTAATCCACTGCATTTACTTGGCAATACCATGCTACGATCTAATCACGGTGGTTTTGAGGCAGAAACCCCTGGCCGTGGGAGTCTGTGCCAAAGGGCCTGTGGTCTACACACACAGAGCCTGAGTGCGTGAAGCCGCTCAGGTATTTCAGTATGTGGTGTGCAGATCTTAACTGTCCCTTTCAGCATCTCTGGGAACAAAAGGTTTAAAAATGCTCGTAAACCCAGTTGCCTCTTCCTCCAGGAAGTGCAACAAGAAGGAAAACGGTCCATTGCACTGGAAGCCAGTAAATTTTTCATGACCTGCCCTCATAAGATGTTGGCCCCTCATATTTGTCCCTCCTCTAATAACCACAAGACTTTGAAAACGGCTGGAGTCCCAGGAAGGATGTGGGGACACGGTGCTAAGTCAGAAAGAGCAGTGCCTCATGGAGAGCCGTGTTACCTTCGATGACCGCCCTGGAGCACCCTGTGTCTGTAAGGGACATAGCTCCGTTCAGGGCTCATGTGGGGTCAGTATGCTTTGGGGAAAGGTGTCTGGGTAGAACAACAAAAAGGGGCAGGACCGTGGAAAGTTTTACGATGGCGCTTCGTCATTTAAAAAGAGAATTATGTAAAGTTGTTGCCTGCCATCACCCAGCTTTCCACTAAATGACCCAAGGGGTGCCTTCAGCCCCATGTTTCCATGAACTACAGGAATAGTCAAAAACCACGGTGGAGAGTGTTCCACTTATCACTCATTTGGGTTTGTTTATTGCTGTACTTTCCCAGGTTGATGTTATGTTACTTTTTTTCCCTTACACTGTTCTTGCTTCATACAAATACTCAGAGCTTTCAAGAAGAGAAGTATTACCTATTAGTGTGCCCAGGAAAGGTATTTAGTAATCCTAGGTGCTTAAACTGGTAATTTAACTGGTATTTAATGGGTGGATGCTTAGATGGGTAATGTTTGTTTATTTTACAAAACTTCCCTAGTAAACCTATCCTTCTTGCTGCTGCTAATCCCTGGCAGAAGGGATATGGAAAGATTACACAAGCTGCCAGTAATTTTCAGGACCAAAATTCAGTCTCCTGGTACCTCCCTGATCTCTTCATTGCTTTGTTCCAGCAAAAGGCCCTTGGTAGCCAGAAGGACACTGGTTCCTGAAAGGAATTTCAAAAAGTGCATAAAGTTGGTATCTGCTTAGAAGTAATATGAAACAGGAGCATCTGCCAGAGACAGGAGCATGTTGCTGGCTTAGTAAAACAGCAGGGGAACCTGCTGTTGACCAGATTTGTCCATATCAGTGCAGGTGTCTCTGTAGTTAATAAGAATTACTATTTACACTTGTTTTCAGAGATTTGGAGGCATGGGGATAATATAGATAGCCCGTAAGTCATAAAGAGCAAGTAGATATGACACATGTTCCCATTAATGTATAGTGTTACTCCTTGGAGTTTGTGATATTGAGACATTACAAAGTATGGTATGAAATGCAGATGGCTCTGAATCCTGACTATATTTGTTTAATTAAAGCATAATATATTCTGAGACAGATTTTTATCCTGAATTCAGGATAGGAAAAGGGATGAGCAAAGTTATATGTAAGCTGAGCGTGTTTAAAGTTACCGAGACATGGCAGCTGGGCATAGTGGGATTTGCTGTTTATCTTCAGAAAAAAACAAAGAGGATGTTTAAGCATAAGCAATCATCTTCCTTTGACAAAGTATGTTCTGATCAGTCAATAGATGCATTACGGCCTTTTTCATTTGGTGTAAATTAGTCTTTCTTCACATGTGTTTGCACCGCAGAGGCAGATCTAGCTTCCCAGACATGCCTGCCCAGCTCCTCTGGCTCTGAAGGGAGAAACCAGAGCAAGGGACTGGGTTGGAGGAAGGGGAAACCCCTCAGCAGTGGGGCTTATTGTTCTTGCTACTACTTGGAGCCCAGAGGAGTAAGGCAACAGCTACAGGGTCTAGGAGGGGCTATTTTGCCCTTTTTTCCTTTTGCCTCTCGCCAGCGGGAGCTTCACCCTGTATGTCCTCACCAACCCGGCTTTGCTGGCATCTGGCATAGAATCATAGAAAGGTTTAGGTTGGAAAGGACCTTGAAGATCATCGAGTTCCAACCTCCCTGCCATGGGCAGGGACACCTCCCACTAGACCAGGTTGCCCAAGGCCATGTCCTGCCTGTTCTTGTACACCTCCAGGGATGGGGCCTCAACAACCTCTCTGTGCAACCTGTTCCAGTGCCTTACCACCCTCAAAGTGAAAAACTTCTTCCTAATGTTTAATCTAAACCTGCCCTCTTCCAGTGGCTGTTCAATGCCTCCAATGCTGCTTTTTGAGTAAAGGCTTGTTTTAGCATCAATACCAAGAGTGAGTCCCACAAAAGACTCATGGCAGCTGAGGAAAAAGCAATGTCTGGCTGCATGGAAGGACTATTGCAAAGCAGCAGTGTGTGAACCATGGGACTATTCATAATTAAAATGGAAGAAATTTTACTGCGTGTGACTCCTGGCCGGGTAACGCAGCAGGTCATGAAGATAAAATGTGTCTCCTCCCTCACTCTGAACACACGCTTCCTCATCCAAAACACAAATTTCGAATCTGTCCTATTAGTCTTCATAGCTTGGGTTAGTTCATTTAGTTCATCTCATTAGTGTAATACCATAGTGTTCCCAGAACATCACCTGCAAAAGTCTTCCAGGTAAGCGAAGCAGGTTGTCTTGAAGCGGGGAGGAAGAGGGATGCTGGCTGAGGCTGGCTGATGGTCTGTGAGGGACCTGACTCTCTTTCCATGCAGTCATGGGCAGCCAGTGGAAATATTAGAGGATCTGCACACATTTGCCTCTCATTGTGCTGTGTGGGGAAAAAAAAGGCATTATCAGACACGGCCAGTTTCTGTGAGGAAATATGCTGCAGTGAGTATTTTCTTTTTGGCCCTACTCTCAAGTGTAAAATAGGATCACTTCCACTAAATAACACCCTTTGTGGCAGGCATTCTCATTCTCCAACATAAAATGTTATTTTTCTTTGCAGTATCAGGTGGGAGTAAGATAAAAGCTTCCATGTGGGAATCTGTATAATCTGTAATTCTTCCATGGTTTCTTACTCTGTGGGTTAAATCCCATCCTAGCACCAAACACACACAGAGGAAAACTCCTGGCTCGGCTGCTCGGCTGGCTTTTGCTCTAGCAGTACGGAGGCTATCCTAACACGTGTGGTAGAAGTGGCAAGAAACTGCCTTTGATTCTGGACTCTCAGTGACAGGTCGCCGAAAGAGCTGTCATCTAACGGGGGACCTTGATCACCTGGTGGCCCCTCCTGGGCTAGCTCAAGGGAATAGGAAAGGGGTAAATGGGAAAAAAGGACGGTCCACCCTTGGCGGTTTATTCTCCAAGATCAGGGTGGCAAGAGGGAGGGGGAATGAGGAAAAGCAGGACCAGGGAAGGTGAGTCTTGGAAAGGCGGACCAAATCAGAAATGGGTCTGGGTAGGATTATGAATATGAAAATTCTTATGCTCAACACTCCTTCTGACTTGGGAAACAGCTTTAAAAAATAAATATGTAGAACATGTGAGCACATGTCTGTGTGGAAGAAGGGGAAGGGTCAAGAGAGAAGCCTGAAGTACTTGGTTCCTTTTGGATATTTACTGCTTCAAAATGCTGGAAAGGGACGATATCTTTCATACTTGATTTTTGCTGAAGTACAAAGCAAATCCTCTCCGCATTAAACAGCGAAGAGCATTCTTGAAAGTAAGGACCCTTAAAGACTCTTGTGTTTTGTTTTGTTTTTTTCCTTCTGGGCAATGAATGACTAGTCCCTTGACACCACTAACTGTTTATGTAGAAAAGCTAATTTCACTTCTGCCAATAAAGTTCTCTTGCCAGTCTGAGTTTCTCATTAAAATTAATATTCTTATTGTATGTCCCCGTCTTTTCCCTTGCTGAGAGAGAAGCTAATAATCTTTCATTCAGGGCCAAATTCCCACCTCTTCCCCATCCCAAAACAGAGGAGGGGGGAGAAGGTAATTGCATATGGAAAGGCACATTGGCAGGAACACAGTCCTTTGGAGATGTGCTTCATTTCATGGTAAGGAGAAGTATTTCAGTGGCTCTATCTTTCAGTTGGGCTGTAGGAGACCTTGGTTCACTTCTCTACTGGAAAAAGCTTCAAGCTTACATCTCATGGGGGAATACCATAACTAACAGGCCAGGGACTGCGGGGGATTGTTCCCAATTTCTCTCCAGTGAAGCAGCTCTATTTTGTAAGAGAGAATTAAGTAGCCAGGGAGAGCAAGTACGGAGGCAAGGCAGGGGGATTAGGGCACTCAGTTGGGATGTTTCAGTTCCTGCTCTACTTAATATGAAAACTTCACGGAGTCGTTAGATGAGAGGAGGCGTTATTTCCCCCACTCCTGCTGCCGGGTGTGACGCTGGAGCTGTTAAGGGAGTACCTACTGGAGCATTCATCGGAGGTGGGGAGGATGAGATGTTCTGAGGAGCCTGTCGGCGCTTCTGAAATAGGTGAGACTGGCTCAGCGGCCCAACTGTGCGATGCCCACCCGCGCATGGGGATACATCGTGCAGAAAGGAGAAAGCTGGGAATGACACAGCTTTGGGCTTAGCACGCCTGAAGGAGAAATTAGGTGGGAAACCCTCTGTGGCTCTAGCCTAGGAAGACTGTGTGGCCAAGCAGCCATTCATACCTGAGGCTTAAGCAAGCGCTTAGGTAATCCTGAAATCCTCCCCCAGCCACGGTGGGGGATCGTTCTGCCCTCACACACCCAAACAGCATCACCGCCACGCTGTCCTCATGCCTGAGGGGAAACTCCTTTTTCCTACTCAGACTAGTTCACACCAGGGTTTTCTCTCTGCACTGGCAAAACTAAAAGACCTGCTCAGGGGCAACAGGATGGTTAGAAGCCCACTTAGAACAAATCATCCTATCAGGTGGGACTATAATAAATAGGAGCTTCAACTCCCTTTCCTCTTTTACATCTTCCTGCTGCCTTTTGGGCTTGATTTTGAGGAGGGGAACGAAAGAGTGGCTTAGTGGGTTTAGTGGGTATCTTGGAAGTATGCTTGGAAGCAAGACCCAGCTTTTCAAAAAATGTCTAGTAAAGCAATTCCTGACAACACTGAAAACATCACTAATACTAAATGTTCCTTTAATTCTAATTTTGAGACAGTTGCCAATCTTGCAAATTAAAGATTTATTGCCTGAGAGTACTCAGATCACAACCTAACACAGGTTTAGCTGCTTTGTTCCATTCTGTCTGGAGTGTTTCCAGAGGCTAAGCCCCTGTATTAGAAACATCACCAATGCAAAGACTGAATGATCGATCAAAGCAATGAAGTCAGATTATGAATTATCCTATGCAGTCTTCCATAAAGGGGATCTAGAGAAGCAGCTATTTTTTTCTGTTTATTTTTGGCAGACAGCTTTAAGTCAAAGATTCTGTGAAACTGTTTTGTAACAACCCGTGTCCTTTATTTAAGGAGGTAAATTCTGCTAGAATAAATATTTTTCAAGTGAATGAAGAAATGACATAACTGAGACAAGAAACAGAAATGAAATGTTCTGCACAATTCGTCAGGATAGATCAAAGATAGCAAAGGGAAAAGGTATTTCTAACTTCAGAAACTCCAGAATAAATAGACTGTTACTGATGCAAACTCCCTCAAGAAAACAAATAGGATGCACTTTTGCTCTGTTTTGAAATTAATTCTAAGTCCAAGGAACGGAATACATAATGTGTGTAATAATTTCAATGTGAATCCCAGGGATATTAAACATTAAATCTGGGCTGAGATCTCGCATTATAAAAATTATTGAGAGCATGTCATTAACATACATCATTCAGCTACTTACTGTATTTGAAGAGGCTAGGTTTATACAAATACATCAGAGTAATACTTTGCATTCCAGGGCGTGACCAAATAATCAAATTACAAAGAATGAAGTGGTTAGGGCTTGAGATAGCATGATAAACACTACAACTCAAAGGATCCTCTGTTGTGGATCAGATCTTGCTCTCTGTAGACTGCCTGCAAAATAAAGGAATAAATAGGTGTGACATCAGGGATGCCTTTTTCAAACTATGTAGATATCATCCAGGACTTTAACACAAAGAGCAAATCCAGCAATCCAGCAGGAAAGAAAACGAGCCACATCAGGTGCTGCTCCACTTGTTCAATTTGCCTCTCAGCCACTCAGTTTGAAGTGTGTCTGATTATTGATCATAATGTTTTCCTCATCACAAACGTCTCTCTCCTTATCAGTAAAGAATATTCACCCTGTTGTCCTAGTTCACTTTTTATGTTTCTGGGAGTTTTTCCCACTCTAACGTATGTTGTTCTCTAGATACTGCAATCAGGAAAAAAAAAAAAAGTGTGTTTAAATCTGGATTAATCTTCTGAGAACCAAACTTTTAATTAACTCACAGAAGAAGTTTGTAAGAAACGTGGCAGAAGATTCTCTTGAGCCTGTATCTTTGTATTTAAGCTCTCTGCTAGAAAACACCGACCTGTTACCAGTGATCCTTTTTACTGTATTGCATTTCATCATGAAGGTGGGCAGCTTTGTGACTCCTTTTGATGTGAGCAGGTAGCCAAAAGTCTACATTATTCCAGCTAGGAGGGGAAATACTGGTGATGGAGACAGCATATTTGATAAAATTCTGTTTATTTACAGAAATGTACTAAATGCTGCTTTCTTGACGCAAGAACGATCCAGAGAGAGGCAGTTTCCTTGCTTGAAACTCCTTTGCAACTGCCTGTGAAAAGAAGTGCATTTTCATGTGCTCTCAGGTTGATTTGTGTCTTGTCTACTCTCTCTTACTCCCACCCTCATGTTTTTCCCAAAATACCAAGAAGAGCCTTTCTTTTCTGTGTCACCTTTTCTCTATTGTAGGTGAAAACACATGGTTATCTACCCCTTACAGTTATCTTAAAGGCTGATAGCTAAACACACTGATCTGAAAGAAATAACCTGATGTACATCCTTCCTCTCAACTCAATTCACTAAAATGGTGCCACCTTATTTCAGTCAAAGTCAAAATAAAGTTTTCCCGTATTTTAACAAAACAAAATTAAAGAAAACTCAAGCCTTCCCACATTTATAAACTCTTCCTATTAAGTTAATTTCACATCACCTGGCATTCCTACTATCGACAATAATACTCTGATTTATTTTCTTCCAGCTGCCAAATGCAATGTTATCTCTGAACCCTGAATTTCATGTATCCCTTATTTACTCTGTAAGAACCCTATATTCTCTTTCTGGGTCTATACAGTCCCCCAGATGAAGCCACTCGCACCTTTTCCTAGTATTAAGGAATTCTCAACATTGGTAGACTATGAAAGAAGCAACCACTAGAACAGCACGGTCCTTTTTTCTGATGCTACAAAACCATGAACCAACACCTTCCTATGGCCACATGCATAAACAGGAGATGGGAACCTTCCAGGGACGCCCTACAGGAGGTAACAACAGTTAGGGCAAGACAAAGTCCTAGTAGAAGTTGGTTGGGCCAACTTCAACAGTCCTCAATGGTTCAATTTTTGCTAGAGATGCAGGTCACTCTGCCGAGGGTTGCTTGACATACCACTGCCTTGGAAGCAACACTGGGGATGCTGAGGAGCAGGTGTTGTTTGGGAACTGAATGGTCACCACCTAGCAGAGACATTTCTGGACCAGAAGGTATTAAGTGATCCTTCTAGTGAAAGGTAAGGATGTTTTTGATACAGATTTATGTTCTTATCAAACTTATGGGGTGGTTCTAGTGCTATTTGCAAGCCTGCAACTGAACAGGAACAGTCATACAAAACTTCTGCTTCTGGGAGAATATGAGGTATAGGCCACTTCCACACTGTCTCAATTTTCTGGTGCCTTAGGGCAAATTCAAATTTTGAAAGCAAACCTTCTTTTTCTTTATTTATTGATAGTATCTTCTGCTTAGCAGTAAACAACAGGGACAACAGGGACTTGGTCCTGGAGCAGACTTGCAAGAACTGTGGTAGATAAAGTTTCACCAAGAGTTTTGGGTCACAAAACAAATATCTACTACTTCCATATTTCCTCTCTAGAAAAGAGAGCAGAGTATGTTGCTATTGTAATGGTTTCCATGTCTGGAAATAGGACAGCTTATTTGCTGCAAACCAGTTAGTTAGAGAATAATTTGTTTCATTTGTTTCAGCTAGACCACATCTTCAAAAGGAACTTCCAAAGATCATATTTGCAGTGTACTTTTCCTATTGTTACTAGGTATGATTAACTCATTTATTAGTTCATCTATTACCTCAGTTACTCATAGTTCTTGTTCAAATTACAGAGGTCCTGGTTTCAAAATCTATTTTTCCAGTTTTTGGATGTGTTCACATTCCCCAGACATTCCCTCCATTTGAAATCAATTAGGAGGTTCCGTTTTGGATCTCCCAAATCCCTAGTCTTTTTGGCTTGTCTAGTCTAATAAATGTAAGGTTTGAGACAATGTCTACAATTCCTTCACATTTCACTGATTCTATTACACATTCAATCGCCAAAATTCCCATTATTGTTGTTAGCTGTCCAGCTTGAAATAAAAATGGCGTGCTGGTCCTTTTACATGTCCCTGAGTTTTGCTTCTTCAGTTTTATGTCCTTCCATTTCCTGAGCTGAAAGAGAAGTTCTCTAGGAAGTAATGATGGCCTGCCTAGGGCAGCCTTATGTTCATAATAATCCTTCTTTTCACAGGGCCAGTTTTCAAATGAAGTTCATGTTATTCTCAATTTCATTTTACTGGGCCAAATGTTTCATTTTTATTATTTTTCAATAACATAGCAAGGCAGATTTGTATCCTCTTTCCCCGATACAGAACTGCACTTAGAGAATTTGTAGGGACTGTCTTTCATCCTTGTCACCAGAAACTGCTTTCTCTTTTGGTCCCCAGCTGCAAGGGGAGAATCACAACTTCCATGGTAAACTCCAGAGATCCCCTGGAGTGTCTTCAGCTGCCATTCACTGACCTTAGGGTGAAAGCCCAAGTCTAGTTGAGCACGTTTGAATTGATCCCTTGCCATTTTATCCTGAAAGCCCTCAACGACACCTGCATATGACAGAAACACAAGTTTCTGCAGCTTCTCCTGCAGTTCAGGTAGGATTTTCTCTTTACTTTTCCTTTTCTTTCTGGCTTTTAGTTGCACCTGGATCAACTCAGATCTGTGGATGGTTCTAATCAAGAGGCAAAGGTTTGGATGAAGCCTCTTTTTGGGAAATCTGAGCCATGGCACTCTCCGGGCACGGCTATTTAGGCTTGCTGCTAGAACTCCTCCCTCTTCCTCACCAGCTTTCATTCAGCCTGTGATGTCATATTTAGCAAAGTAAATATCAAATGGAGTTTTCCCTAAAAGATATTAGGTATTTGCATTATTTGAACTACGAAAGTCCAGCCTCTCCCACGGGACTCTGTGGCTTTGCCAACCAAATACATGAACTGCAGTAAATGTTCTTGCCTAAGTTCTCCAAATGGCCCAACTGAACATCCAGATGGCTGGCCACCATGATGAGTTTGTAACCAGACATTTCTTCCTGGAGCTGAAATTTAGCCAGTGAGTCCTTGTTCTTCTTCACCCCTGCTAGTGGGATCCCAGCTGGCATCTCCCTGCCTTGAAGCATCTATGGCAGTATCGGTGCCATTTGCCTTTTTGGGCTTACCAATTCAGACTGAAAGTTTTGCAGCTGGCCTTCTCAGTCTGTTAGGACATTTTGTAGTCATTACTCCAACAGAGAGTTCACCCCTGCCTGCAATTCACTTCAGCCATTTCTGGGAAACCTCCAGATGCTGCTGTAATTCCTTTTGTAAAGTTTCCAACTCTTGTTTTAGCGCCTTCTGGTCTTGCTTTAATTCCTTTTGGCTAGTTTTGTTTTCTGAGAGCAGATTTGTTATTGGTTCAAGAAGAATACCAGCTCATAATTTCTCTGTTTGAATGGGGTCCCAGTGTTGACACCAGGCTTTTATCTTGTGACCTGCTCAGGTTACTCCAATTAGAAGGAGAAATCGATGGGGGGGGATACTTCTGATATAATTCTGTCAATTTGTAATAATGTATGAAGTCCTGCTTTCTTAGGGGGAGTGTTAATCATGCACAGCTTTCTTGCCCACAGCCCTTTCTGCTAGAAACCTGTCCAAAAGATCCCCCTATATTAGCCTTCCCTTTGGGCATGTGGGAAGGCTGCAGATCTGCACAGTGAAGGCAGAAACACCTTAAGGAGACTCTTGCTCTAGTCACAGACAGAGGTAGGTATGCCAAGCCAAAGAGTTACAGGCAGGACAAAAGGGAAATGCTTTGAAACCAGTGGCCACCAAAAAAAAGGTCTAAACAAAATAGAGTAGGGAACTGTGTGACAGGGTTAGAGGCGAAGCGTATTCTGCTTTTCATGACTGTTTTAAGATTTACTCCAAATGTTAGCCTATTTTGGGACCCCGCATAAAATAGCAGCCAGGGAAGAGGCTTTTTCCCTAAGACAGAGCCACAGCAGCACTGAAAGGACTATGCATTGGATCTGTTCAAACTGTTGCACCTTCTCTCTCCTTGTACTGCTTCTCCTGCATAGCCCAACCTCAACAAATACTATCTACAGTTAACACTCCTATGCCTTCATATGTCCTATATTTAGAAGGAGACATGCACTAACCTCCTCTTATAGGTATCTTAAGTGAAGATCAACAATTAAATTTAAGCTCTACCTATTACCACATAGACACACCATTTCATCATCTAGCCAGCAAGATATATGACAAGTGGTGAATGAATCAAGGAGTCAAGATTGTTGGCCAAAAGAGCTTATGAGTTAATAGATCAAAACGAATTACAATCAATGTTGAGAAGAAAGAAGGTTTAGGAACACAAGTGGTGAGAACATCAGGATAGCAGTCCCATGGGTTTTAAGGCAGAACATGGAGGAAGGAGATGGGAAAAGCTAGCTCAAATGTCATGAAAGAAGACAGAAAGCAGGGTGGGAAGGGGTACAGGGAGCACTGTGAGCAGCAGAGTCAAAGCAATGGGAGATCAATGAGGGAAACAGGATGAAAAGAGTGTAAAGATGAGGTTGTGCATGTTCCCCTAAGGAGCAATGAAGACAGCTGAAGTTGATACACCACTGTCTTCTGATTGCTAAATACAGTTATACAGTTAAGGATTGGTGACTGTCCTGTACAAGGACAGCTGCAGATGAAGAGCACTGCTAATTATAAGTGTTGCTAAATTCCTCACCCTTGGGAGAGGAAAACCAGAAGGGCAGTACCGGTAGTGCATGCAGAGGACTTTAGAGGACGGTAGTGAGAAGTGACTTCTTAGAGCAGAAGTCCTCCACAGGACATGATCACTGATTCAGCCACTGACATAATTCCAATTTGAATGCATCTGCTGGCCTTAGCTATGGCAGTTTGCTACAGGGAGAGATACCACCTTAATTTAATGGATCCTTAACAATGTTGAGATTTTTCATTTTTCTCAAAACACGTCTTGAGTTTCAACTAACAAAAAGACTAAAAGAATGTGAAATGGTCCAGGTTGGAGATAAGGTGGTTTATATGATTAAATACAGGTGAGAAAAAAGTGATATCTGGAGCAGTATTTGGACTGACTGCAAAAAGAAGGAACGAGGAATAGGAGAGGTCACTGGGATTAACAGTTGTAATCCTGTCTGGTGATCTTGCTCTTGACCAAAGCCATAGGATTGCACACAGCGATCCCTGAACAGACTGTTTCTGAGGCTGCACTAAGTATCTGGAAAGATGACTTTTCCTTTTACCCTTCTAATGTCCAGGCTTAGATATTCATAGCACCGCTGGGGACACCTGTGCACCTGATACTCCCAGTGAGACTTCAGGCATGCGTCCACTACACCCAACCTGAACTTCCTCCTAATGCCTCATTTCTTTCCCTGCCCTGTGGGCTGCATTGTCCTCTCCACTTCCCACCAGCCTCAGAAACAGTTTTTGCTCCTTGCCCTCATCATACTGTGGCTCTTTATAAGTACCAACATTCCTTTGTAATCTCTCGCAAACCCCTCTTTTCCTTGCCTGTCCCTATTTCTGAATCCCTCCCCAAGGGCAGAATTTGTAGTACACGTACTGTGGCTCAGCCAACAATTCCAGTGCCTGTGACTTGTGTCTCTTCCAGATGTACCTGCTTTGTGGTGAGTAGACTGTTTTCATGCTTTTTTTTTTCCCACCAGATTGAGCCACTAGCTAGGCCTCTGGATACAATTCTGGCCACATCCTTGTGGAGTTAATCACCATAAGATTAACATAGACTTTTCGTATTATTTTTTCTGCTAAACTTTTTACAGTTTTGAAGGAGACTGGATTGCTGTTCAAGAGACTGTGCAAACCATCTTCTTTTCCTGTTGCAGGGGCCATATCACGCCCCCCTGTGAATTACTTCACTAGCTTCCTGTCATCTTCCATAACCAATATAAAGGAAGGCACTATCCATACTTGAGAACGTTGCAGTTTCGATCAGATACGAACACTGACTGAAGGCTGATGCAGATAAGTCTGGGGGGAGCATCAGTAAAAGGTGCTGGGGAAGAGGTGAGTATAACAAAGGATATAAATAAGGAGCAGGATGCAAAACAATTTTTGGGTAATATAAGATCATGGGGTAGAAATGCTACATCTATGTCCAAGAATAAAGAGTTATATGTTATTGAAGGGGAAGGTGAGAAATATGATCTTTATATAGCACGAAGAAAGAAAGTAGGTAAATGGCCTGAAAGGTTTAGTGATATGGGCAAACTTTCTTTTGTTAGAAAGCTTATTAGCAAGAAATCAGCAAATTATGCAGGCATAAAGTTACTTACACAAGAACATTTACAATATAAATGCAATTTTCAGCTATTGGTTTCATTACCTGGTGCGTAATAGCTCAAGGAACATAAGCTGGATTTTAATTCTGTCTAGCATGTAAAAGTAAATGACAGTTTGCAGTGTCTGGTGCAACGGAATGTATGCTGTTCAGATGCCTGTATAAATTTAAGTTTAATTGGCAGCCATAGCATAAACAAGGTGCCCTACCTGTTATCTCTTCATAGAGGATTCTTGTTGTGTTCAGCCTGAGTGTTGCAAAAAATATAAAGTCATTACAGCTTCTGGATATTTTTCTATACTTTGGGGTTTTCATCAAGATTCAGAACCATTTTCAGAGAGTGCATGCCCTAAGACCCTCTCTGTCACTTACAGAATGCTGCAAATTGACTCTATCACTTTACCCGCTGCTGTAAATTGGCTCTGAGCACACATAATGTGTCAGGTTTGCCTACTCACTTTCAGTTTTCACCCGCCTCTACTGGGCATATCTAGGAGTAATGGGATGAAATTGAGCAAAGGAAAATTTAGACTGAATATCAGGAAAATTTTCCTAACAGTGAGATCTATTAGAATGGGGAATAGTCCCCCAGGAAAAGTGATGGAAACCCCGTTGCTAGAATCATTAAAAATAGACTGGAAAAAAACACAGTAAAAATACAGTAGAAAATAATCTGCATTGTCAGGGGATGGACAAGATGATTCCCTGGGTTCTCTCAGGCTCTAATTTCTAGGATTTTAGGAGCTGAGCTCCATCAGTATTAAATTCCCTGAATGCCCAAGATCATCTAATTGAAACAATAGAAAGTTTGCTCATAGGCATGCCAGGGAGAGTGCTCAGTAATGATCAGGCTGCATTACTGCTGAGAGTGTATCACTTGATCTGCACTGTACAAAGAAACAAGGAAGGAGACAATTTTTGTCACAATTTACCCTTTGCTAAAGCTGTTCTTGTAAGTCAAATACGCTGGCTTGATTCAGCATTGCTGTTGTTACAGAAAGAGATCTTTAAAGCGGGTAATAATGGAGTCCAGATCACAGTTTGTAGCAGTGGAGTTTTGTATCAAAAGCTAACCACACGTGTTCAGAATCAAAATTTCCTCCTGCAACACATGTACTTTTTACCAGAAGTCTGTACTCCTTCCATAGCAAACAGATGCTGTGCGCTGCCATTTCGTTTGTCTATGGAAGCCTTGCCTGTATATTGAGGGATAACAGATTACCTCCATAGGGAAAAGACACTGAGTCTGAGTTTTTCTCCTCTAAAATGAGCTTGCTATTAAGATTTTTTTCCCCACTCTCATTGGCTTAACGTTTCACATTCAATGTTGAAATCTCAACAAATGAAAAAATTTAAAACAAATTGCCAAAGTAATTCCAGGTACTGCAGCCATACCTGAACTCAGTGCACTTTCTTACATCCAGCAATATTAGCCGCTTCCCTGCTTGCCATGAGTAGGACCCCAAAGAACAAGGAGAGAGAAATGACATGGCAAACTGACCATGCAGGAGAACGGGCTGTCCTACAGTTGTCTGAAGAAGCCGCAAAGTCATAAAATCCTTCTATTGTTTCTTAGTAGATCACCATGATGATTTTTCTCTCACTTCTCACAATACCCTCGCATCCCTGATGACGTGCCTGTTGGAGCGGGTGCTTTTCTGGGGCCAAACACGAAGACCAAGAAGGTGAGTAAGGTGGAGCATCACTCATGCTCTTTCTGGCACAGGATCCTCCTCCGTCCTCATTCATGTCCTGGAAAAGCCTGTTGGAAAGACCGTCTGCCTGATCACACAGCAGGGCCCCTGCTGGGAAGTTACTTACCGTAATAGCTGAGATTTGTAACTTTTATTTCTAGGGTTGGCTGAGAAATGTGCACTGGGGAAACTGAAAATAAATAAAGCAACTGCCCTAGCTCATGGCAACTGATTCCCAAAGTTTCCTTCCTCAGCCTTTAAAAGCAGCAAAACTTTTATGGCTCAGACCTTCAACTCCGCTCTGGATGCTTTGTCTCTGCAAAGGGGGGTGGGGGGGAAAGGGCTGCAGCCATCTAGAGGGTCTTCAAGGGCTGATTGTGGCCAGGAAACTTCTACTGTGCTGCACCCCTTGTCTTGGCAGCACTCTCAGTGAGATGTGCACTTGGGGTGCCTTGAGGGAGAAGCCAGCTGGCAGCTCCCTGTTCCCCCACATGGCTGTGAGGTGTTGTGGACTCAGCACTGCAGAGATGTGCAGCCCAGTAGATGTTGTGGAGCCCCCTCGGCCAGCCCAGGCCCTTGGGTTGCACAGCTCAGGCTCTCCTCAGCTCCACAGAGCTCATCCAGCCGTCCCCCTGCTCCACAGCCAGCTCTGCTTCCTAAATCAAGGCAGCCGTTTCTCCATGTAGCCTTCCAAAGTCCGCAGGTTATAGTCCTCAGCAGCAAAGCCCCAGGATCTCTCTCCTGCTTTGGAGGCTGCTCTTCACACATGCGATGTGGACGTGTACACACGTCATACAACATGTGAATGTACTTGCTGATTAAATAGCAGTAGCAACAATGTCCTCCTCCTTTTGTTTTGAGGACTGCGAGGGTCTGGTGAGAGTCTGGAGGTACCAGGAGATAATAGGACTGCCTCATAATTTCTGACCATCTGTCCCTCGCTGATTCAGGTCATTAGAGTTATTTTGCAACATTCTCTTAATAACCTGCAGACACTCTCCTCCAACGCTGAAATCATACACAAAAGGCCAAGGTTTAGGGAGATGAAGACAACACTGATAATGAGTCCCTGATTGATTAAAAGTAAATACTTTTTTATTCAGAGAAAAGGGCATTTGTTACCACAAACATTTCACCTTCAGCACAAATAGGAGTTGCGCTTACATTTACTAAGGGATTATAGCAGCACTACAACTAATTACTTCCCAGCAGCTATTGGCCTCAGGTTAGATGTAAGCTACTTCTGGCAATATGTGGTGTGGGTTCATGTAAAAGGGGGCCCGTATTTTCATTGTCTTGGTAGAAAACAGTGCAACGGTGAGACGTGAGTGAATATACTATGCATAATGCAATACAAAATAAGAGCTTATTACAAGGAGAAGACTCAAGGAGATCAAACAACATTAGTCCATCCCACCATTTTATGTTACGAGGGAGATATTAATTATTCTGTTTGTATTTTGTAGATGGCCTCGAGTTGTACAATTATCACATAGGAAGGTGCGCATTACTTGCTGGAGACAGATTCCAGATTCAGACTCCTTGATTACCTTCAGTTGCATGAAGTCAGTTTTATATTCCTGATGTGACCCATGCAAATTATAGTATGCTTTTGATCAGTAGAATGCTATTTGTCCCCAAGTTATTTACCAGACCTTTGGTGTGAGACTTCTATTTTTTTCTGGAATCCCAACAGTCACATCTTTGCGATTCTTATGTGAATCTCTGAACTCTCTACTCTTCCATCCTATGATATATAATTTTTGCTAAGCCACTGGCAAGTGATGAGATTACTTTAAAATATCTATTAGGATTCAAAGAAGGAGGTTCCTCCAGGCCCAGACAATGAACTGCCCTGAAATTATTGAGTTATTCATAATGCTGAGCAGTTACAAATTACAGCTATTAACTGAATCTTGTAATTACAGCAAGAAGCTAGTTCTTGTAGCATAATTTCTGGTGTTGACAGTTTTCAGTGCATGTCTTAGGGAGTAGAAACTCCGGGAATACAGAGAAATATGGCTGTTCAAATCCTACAAAAATATGTGATGTTTCCTAAACTGGATCTGCTCTAGATCATGACGAAATAAAACATTATCCTTGGGTGAGAGTCAAGTCTTTAGTCTGATTAAAATAGTGGAGGAATGGTGTCTTCCAGCCCAAGTGAATGCTCTCACTGGATGGGCTATTTTTCACTGTGACATGAGGAAGATCCTCCTTGAAGGCCTCTCACCAGAAAGTTTGTTTTGACAACTGGCCTGTAACTTCAAGAAATTGCTGATCGGCTCTAGATAATCCCTTTTAGGCAAACCCTGGAGTGACTGACCTCACGGGCTGTATCACAGAGCAAGCAGAGACCTCAGAGCACCTCAGAGCAAGTGTCCAATAGCCCTGTGCTGTCACCAAGCGAAAATTCAACACCGCAGACTGGCCGCTTCTTTCACCTACGCAGCTAGTGCTGGCACCGCTGGATCCCCTTCCGTGCCATGTGTTTTGATGTGTCCTGAGCATAGAAAGCAGTTAAGAAAAATAAGAGTACTTTAATTGCAAATCCAAACAGATATTCAAGCTGTTGAGTTTAATACTCTAATTCCTGACGGCGGAGGTCAGCACGCAGAGCATCTTCTACGGCTGGGCATAGCAGCTGTGCAGGAAATTGGTGTTTGGTTTTGTGCTTCCTAGCTGCAGTAATGATGACTTCAGCCTCTGTTTGCTAGTATCCATACCCCATCGCTCACTGTACCTTCAGAAGGAGGTCTTCTGGAGGATATTTAAACCTGAGATACTGCTACACTTGTATTATCTTTCACACAGTCAGTCAGAGGCAAATAGCCCTGCACCCAGTGAAAGCAGAATGAAACAGAGCGAGTTAGATTTCGTACCATATATTTTTGACCTTTCTGTTGGAAGAATAACACTGAGCTTGTTTAAAAGTAAAAGATTTATGTGTGTCTTGTTCTGAAAGCAATGTTATAAAAATGGCACCTTCTTAGTCAGCAGATCCGTTCCTGTTGTGTATTGAGAATCATTGCTGCTTGCGTTCAAAACTAAAAAGTTTATGGTTTTTAGCCCTGCAAAACCAACCCTCTTCAGGACAAGTGAGCTGGTTCCTCTTATTCCTTTTATTATTAATAAAACTCTGTACTCCTTATCAGTTACCAGGCCAGTCAGTGCACACACCGATTGTTAACAAGTGTTCCTGGATCTCTCCTTTTTTCACCTTTAGTGTTGGCATGAGTGGAATTTCTCCTTGTGTAGAGGCCAATAATATTTGCACAGCAATAACTCTTGCATATTTTCACTGGCAGAGATTTTATGACCTGAGAGTGACACCTTGGAAATTGAGTTTGCAGTGGAGAAAAAATGACAGGTAAATAGCGGAAATCCATGAAAAGCAAACTTCTGCTAAAGCAAATGGGATTTTAAACGGAAAAGAAGCAAAGAGCTCAGGATTTGGCCCTGAGAAAGCCTATTCACATGAAGCATCCCTTAAGATGTTACCGAATGGACTATCAAATACAGATTTCTTAGTGGAGGTTGTCTTTTACATGAGGGCAAACATGCAAGGCAAACTCTCAGCACTGAGTGTGTTTTTACTGTAAAAAAACTTGTTTGCTTAGGTATAGATTAGCTTTCCAAAGCAAGAAAATCAGGAAAATGTTAAAGCACCATCCATCACTGCTGGAGCTGATAGGCAGATTCAGAGATTCTCCCCTTTCTCCCTCACACAGTTCCCCACAAAGAAATCAACAACAATTACGAGCAAAGTGATGCAGAAACCACGCTCTTTCCCATGACAACCTGGAGAAAGTGCCCCACTGAAACTGGAGACAGCAATTAACAGTGCATGCCTGTATACTAGTTGCTGCTTGAGGTCTTCAAATAAAGGCTTTCTTTTAATGAAAACATGAAATTTCCACCTGTTTTGGTTATAATATTCATAACTCTTTTTATGATCTCCATTAATGACAACTGTTCCAACGCCAATGATCAATATGGTCCTTTTAACATTATTTCCCATCAGGAGGTTGTCCAGTCTGTTGTCTATAGCAATCAACGAGAGTAAGGAAGTACTCCTTGGTGTGTGACGGCGGGCTGCCTACTAGAGACTTTGACAGCGCTTTGAGTCCTAGTCCCAGAGAGATGCTGAATTCAAGAGTTGTAAGAAAGGGTTAATGCGCTGGAGTTGTCAAACTCTGGGGAATCTGGGTAAAAACCTTTGTGGACTCCTGAGTTTTGAAGAGGAAGATCAGAGATCTGCTGCTATTACAGGGGTTTGCCAAGGACCAGCAGGGATGAAGCAAGGTTTCCTCACTTGCCCAAGCTTGTACAAAGGTCAGTTAAAAAAAGACAAAGGCAGTTCCCTGCCATCTCATCCTCCAAACTTAATTACTTGTTCCCCAAACACTTCTGTTCAATATGGAGAGACAGACGAGAAATTTGGAGGCGCGAAGCTCTTAGAGGGACTGACTGGCACCACTACGTGTTTACACTGCTTACAGGGTGAAATTACTTCGGCACTGCAACCTCTCAGGATACACTTATCGCAGTCTGAAGTGTGCCTTAAAGAGCACATGGGCCCCCCCCATGGCACACCGTGAAATTCATCTGGATGTGATCCCCACAGCTGCAAATCCACCTTCCGTTTCCATTACACATTCTATTAGTCTGCCGTGCTTCCCCTTTAGCATACACCAGCGCAGCTCTTTTATTTTAGCGTTATTAATTTTTGACATGAAGTCGCTCTAAACATGGTAAATACAGAAAGTAATTGGTATGTTAAACAGAGGAAGCATAATGAGTCTCATGTACAAACGCGACTCGCTCCTGCTGCAGA
>NW_009648712.1:3437191-3447823 GCF_000708025.1 Charadrius vociferus | reverse complement strand
CCTGTGGTTCACAGGCAGTGCCTCGACCTCTCCTGTACTTATGATACATCCAGCCACAGTTTAATGGCTGAAATGACTTTGAAGCTTTCCCAGTGGAACCAATTTTCACCCTCTGTGAATACGAGCTCCAGCCTTTCAGCAAAGAGTTTAGTTTGGTGATAAGTTAACATGTGAGGCCAGCCTGAGAATAAATTTTGACTGTTGCCCTGATGGTAGGGCTTTCACACTGCGACTCGTGGCGACAATGTAGGGCTTTTTGGGAGAGACGCGCTCTCCAGGCTAATACTGGATGACGGGATATTTTGTCGGCAACGAGAGATGTTCCTCGCAGCCGGTGAGGCTGCTGCTGCCTTGTCAGTACTGATGGCAAATCCTTGCTGGGAGGAGCGGACAGGGAAGTCATACCCCATCTCAGCCCGGGCTTGCAGTGATAACGGGCTGATGGTGAAATACACGGCATGAGTTTTAAGGGTACAGATGATAAATTCTGCTCTAAATTTGGCTAGAAGTCAGTAGGAGAGGGAGATACACTAGATAAGGTGAGAAGAAGAGTTAGAAAAAAAATATACCAACAACTTTCATATAAGCTTCAATACAATACCAACCCCAGCTTGTCTCTTTCTCCTAATTTTAGCCTTTTCAGTACTCTAGATTTCTAGTTTTGCCTTGGGAATAATACACACTAAATACAGTTATTCCAGCTCTTGTGTTATAGTTCCAAATGCAGTCAATTTTGTCTAGAATCGAGGCTGAAAGATCAGACCAAAATTACTGCACAATCCACAATTAACAAAACGTATATAAGCTACTTGAGATGCCATTTTTCCTGCCATCTCTATGCCTTTTCTTTTAGTGGTAATTCACAAATAAAAGACAGACACACTTGGCAACAGGATGGGACCATAATATTTGACCAAGAACGGAGCTGACATACATCAGCAAAATGCCCACAGACAGCATAATCAGGAACCTGACCTGTCTGCTGCTCTACCAATGGTACTGCATAAATAATTAATCGTACCTGCCAATGTAACATATATAAGTTCTTTGCTTTTTGTTTTCTACGACAAGCCTTGATCTTTTCCAGTGTTAGCTGTCGTAGAAGAAGAAACTGGAAGAAAGAGAGCAGACCCTTGTTACTAGTGTAATAGCCTACCTGCTTTCTCAGGTTATTCTTGAAGAGAGGTTGTTGACAGGATATAACACAGCTCAGCACTGCCTGGCAGAACAAAATCAGCAGAAAAAAAAAAAAAAGCAGTATCTGGCTACCTTAATCTGAGTTCGGTACATGAACCAAAAGAACCCACAGATACAATCTTGCTTGGGACATTTAAAATTGGGCACTACAATGTCACATAAAATAGGTGCAAGGAAACAAGCAGGAGCTGATAGCAGGATAGATTTAATGGCAGAACGGTTTCTTTCTATTTGATTTTATGATCTGGGTTTTGGAAGAACCCTGAAAACAGTCTGGAGACAAATTATTCCTTTCCTTTTTCTTTTTAACACCTTTGTGATTTAATTTAAGAATGACATTTCATTCTGGACAGGAGGCCCAGGGTATAAGGCTGACAGCTGAGACCTGAAACACGCATTCTGCAATTCAGCAAGTGGATAAATAAAAAGGACAGGTTAGCACTAGTACCTTCTCTGAGGAAGCATCTGAAGTAAGTTGCAAATGCTGAAAAGAAATACAGAATTCAGCTGAGGTACCTATGCACAGTTTCAGGTGAGAAGCCAGTAAATGTGTGTCCCTTCTTCTTTGTTTCCCCTTCTAGGGGTTATAGTATTACTACTATTTCAATTTAACATATGTTTTCTGAAGGAGGATGGAAGCCTTGCCTGGTGTAACTCACACAGCTCTGTTAAAGGGACCATAAAGCTCACAAAAAAACTGAGTTAGAAAACCCAGCACAGTGATTTCAAGAGTAACTCCCAGAACCTACATGAATAGCATGCCTTAATGATGCAGAAGCTGGACAATGGCATATGATCTCATAAGGGATACGGTTTCAGCCAGGGCCTGATAAACTCAAGTACATAAACTTGCACCTGCACTTTCCAAGTGCAAACAGCTGGGTTTGCTTTATAGAAAGAGTCAAAAGCCTGCATGCTCTCTCTCACAGCCTTTTGTAAGTGCAAGGATTGGAATCTGTACGTGCAAATCACATTCCTGGACTACTCCTACTGATACCCTAATAACTGCAATCTTTCTTCTGGCTATGCTGTCTTCAGTACTTCACTAAACGTTAAATGTTTTCACTTTAGAAAAATCACAGAGAAGTCATCTTCAATCACATGCAAAGAAGGAACAAACCCCGAGTCTGAAACTTTGCTCCTGATAGATTTGTCACACCTTCTCCTACCACCAAATAAGGGTTACATTTATGTACCAGACTACTGAGCACTGGTTAGCTGGCATTGCAGAAGCATTTTCCAACTCTTATTTTCAAGCAGAAACCTTAATCTAGGACCTGATCTGGGGTCAGCCATCACTGTACCTCTTAGACCCTTCCCTGAGCTTGTCTGAGTGTTGATACCAGCCCAAATGCCCAAAATCTAAGGAGACAGCTTGAACCATTTCTGAATTTTACAGTTAAATGGCGACTCTTCCAATTGGGAAGTTTGGTTCATGGGTTTAGAAAGATAAAGAATCATGACCTGAAGCTGAGGATTAGGGTTTGTGTTTAGACTCCTCATGAATTTGTAGTGCATGACCAAGAGGCACAATGGTACCAGCAATGGTGGCTCCCCTTTGTCACCCACAACTTCTCGGTCCACAGGGTGATGGGCAAAAGTATCAGCAGAAAATACCCATTGACAGAGGTACACAAACATGTCGGGCTGAATCCCTGAACTTTTCTGAAGTGGCTTAGCTCCTTTCTAGATGCCATCAAAAGCAAATAAGACCAAGCTTTCAGAGCTGGCTGTGCAGAACCCTCCATGAACAGCTTGAATCACCCGGCTCAGGGTAATGGTCTGCCACAGAAGGGCTAATCAAGCGTGCGTGTGTTTTCTTTTCACAAGATGACAGTTCCCAAGTGAAAGGACACTTCAGCTCTGATAAAACTTTCCTTCTATTGTCTGAGTTTTGTTTGTTTTCTGGCAAACCCCAGCGCTGCCTCTGCTTTCTGTGCAGGCACACATTTCCCATGCTTGTGCGGGGAGGCCAACCAAAGCCTTTGGAGGCTTCTCAGTAGTATTGCCTGAAGCAAATACCACAGCTCAATAGCAATTTAATATTGTAATCAGGGAGCAAACTGTGCAGTTTTGGCACATTGCTATAATTATTAACTACATTTATTAGTGTTGTGATTCTAGTAACTAATATTTACAAAAGGTTCCCTATGTGGGGAAGACCTCGCCTAGACATGAGCAGCTGAGCTATTCCTGAGTGATTGTCAGTGGGCCTTTAAGCCTGTGTTCATGTTCGCTGTTTAAAGATAAAACATCAATACTTAGAAATTGTACTTCAAAAGGCCTATTTCATGAATAATAAATTCTCAGGGTGTAAAACCATACCAAGCGCCAGAACGTTTTGTGAATTTATGGGGAAGTTTTCCTGTGGAAAAAAAATCCTTGAAGATAAGATTAAAAAAGCCCATCTCTAACTCCCTAACATAATATAAAGGAGATTGGATTTAAACGTTAAATCATTCTTGCTCTTAGGATTTTTGTTTCATGCTATGACGTGTCTCTTCCTCCTGCTCTCCCATTGCTATTAGAATTAACAACCTTATGAACCCCAGTTCAGAACAAGGGCAGATATAAGCAACAGCAAAATGTTCTCTAAACTCGAAATCTGTAATTGACAAATTAAAGTCCTCCGTGCAGTTATCATGTCTAGGCTGGCTCAAGGTTGAAGCAAAGGTGCGTTCGCCTTTGTGTCTTATGCAACCTTTGTTGGTCTATTAGTTCTTCACCTAGTAGAGTGAGGTGGTAAGGAGTGAAGGTGCTTGGGTGAGCACATTAGTATCAAACACAGATGACCTATACAGTATGCTTGACTAATTTTGAAACTCGTAGCATTCCTATTCAGAGTCCTTAATCATAGTTATTTCAGAAATCAATTGTGTGCTTTTCCAAATAGGCAGGGAGACAAACAAAGACATTGTTTCAGTGGGGTCTCTCCCAGTCCGTGAGCTATACCACATCGCTGACATGCATACATGCACAAGAGAAAAAAAAAAAAAAGTCCTTTATTTTCTAATAGAATCGTAGCTGGGAGAAAGATTTTCTCATGCAACTTAACCTCTGTGTAGTTTCTTCCCTTCAAGCTCACCCATATTTCACACAATTTTTCTGGCAGTATTCAAAGTGCCTTTTAAATTATGTATGCTTTTGGCTAGTATGCCAGACTTGTAGTCTAAAAGACTAGACTTCCCTACAAAGAAGTCATGATTTGACATTGTTTATTTTGCTGTGTAATCACATTAGATAAGGTGATGTCATAAAGATGACATGAAACAACCATATGTGACTAACACATTGCCGTTCCTTTACCAATTGTTTAAACAAATCAACAAGTAAAATATACCCTTAGCTTCAGGTAGTTCCTGTGTCACAGCAGTCAGACATTAATATATATTTCTTGAAATTCAGTCCAGTAGTCAGCGTTATATCAATGTGGAAGACAAAGATGGTTCATCCCATGTGTTTGCAATATACTTACCAGCCGGGAGATGACGAAGGGATGCTGGCAGGGAGTAAAAGTAACCAGTGAGGCAGTGTTGGATCATATGGCTGGTAGTGATCGCAAAGCACTACGACACACCAAATAATAAATTATAGAGGCAGAAGGACCGGCAGAAAAAGACAGAGAAGCCAAAGAAAAATAAGATTTCAAGAAAAAGGTGGGGGAGCAATGTCTGAAGCTGTTCACAGGTTAAGGAGGGCAGAGCTGGCTATGAAGAGGTCAATGAAGACTTCACCTGACTGCAAGGCCCTGGAGACAGGCTGAGGGAAGTTTTCTGGGGAGGGGAGGAGGGAAAACACTGGAGAACGATGCGTCTGATGCGTGTAGAGCCAGGGTAATAGCTGCAGTAGCAACTGGAGTCAGGTATACAAATTTATGAGGAAAATAATATTAGTATTAGTGTATATATAGTATTAAAGATCTTGGTAATGGTTGCTATGTAAATTTTGTCCATATCAAAGGTCAATATAATCTAAAAAATTTCTATCAAGAAGCAGTAAAATGGCATGCTTTATATTTATTTTTATATTTTAACAGAACATAAAAATTAAAACATGTTTAATGATAATCAGCTAGTGTATGCCCTTTATATGTGTAAACACAACTCATCCAAGTTTAAATTATAAAACACAATATTCACATGTATTGCTTCCCAATTTACAATTTTACCTGCTTCGTTCCAAGTACATATTTTGTACTTGTACATAATAAATCAGCCACTCTAAATTCCATTATTCTCACATGTTACTGCTAGGGCATGTAGGCGTAACATTAGTTTTTAAAAATTCCTTTAATTAAAGTAATTATGTCAAAGATAAGATATGGTAAGCGTATTAATATTTTAAGCAAATATTTGTGCTTGTTTTCAGAATCAGTGCAAACAGGAATTTGGCTCCAGTTAGGGTTCTCCACTGGTTCCGAGTGCTGTAATAAAGAAAGGGAACGGTAAGTGTATGCCTACCTTTAAGTATGTGCTTAGCCTTCCTAACCTGCTGTGAGAGCAGCAAGTTAAGGGGACTAAGTACATACCTAAAGGTAAGCACGTGCTTGACTGCCTTACTGATCTGAGGCTAGAGACAGTGGGATGATGAGGTTTCTGAAAAGTCTGCTGGCACACTCACCACATCAGTTCAGGGATAACGAATAACTTTTTCACAAGCAACTTAAGAATTGAAGGGACCAAGGATTCAGTTATGCAATAACCAGTTAAAATTATTTTTTTCTTTTAAGTGGAGAGTTAAGTCTAGTGAACCAGTTCAAAGCATGGCAGTGGTACCGTCACGACTGCAGAGATGATGAATTTTGGCCTAAGAACAAATGCCCTTCAGGGTACAACAAGTTATTAAGTCAGGTTCACGGTCAAAGCCATGGAGTTATATCCTTTGTCCCTTTAAAATGTATCTAAATACACAAAAATGCTGGCCTGACTTTACCTGCAGGTCCCCAAGTCTGGACTTGTGATCCTAAAATTCCTAGACAATTCTGGAGGTGCCAAAGATGTTGATATTAAGATGCAGCTTATAGTGGATTTCTAAAGTTCAGCTTCTCTGTACGACCAGAAACACCTTTATCATCCTTGGCAATGTCTGGCTTCTGTCTCAGTCTAATCTCTTTCGAGATCCACAAATGAAGTGTTTTGTCAGTCTCTAAGTGGGACGCTGCTGTATATACCTGTGATGAAGATCAGAGGGAAGGGGAGAAAAGGGGGAATTAACACTACTGTCCTTTCATCTAGTAGTTCAGTGATTAAAAAACTCACAGAGTATACAGCAGAAATTAGGAAAAGTACTGAATAGTTAGCATAAGCTGTTGCCATTACTTCCTTTGTACATATTGTAGTTTGATTTTCTACAGTATAAACGAAATGGTCTAAATTCCACCTTATACCATACCAGGCCACATAATGAGGTAAAACCCAAACAATAAATGAAAAAAAAATATGTAACTGAGAAACCTTCAGGAGATCATAAGAATACTGAAATGTTGCGAGTTTCTTGAAATCTTGAATGTTTACCGCAGCAAGCCCCAAAATCTGCCTGTTTTCCATAAATGTTGAGAAAGAAAGCCTGAATGCTCTTGCCTCTCACAAGAAATTATTCACCCCAGGCAAATAGATGACTACGACTTTGCAAAGCTGGGATACACTCTGTTGTTATGAAATGTGTATATACAAAAGATGGTCTGCCTATTAATATTTATAGACAAGAACAGTTAAACAAGCACTGAAGCTCCTCAACTTTTTATGATAAAATATCAACCTTGCTAAATACACGTATACCTACATAAATAGATTGTATTTTTGGCTGGGGGGAAGGGTCAGAGATGGTGTCACTGAATAAACAGCTCTCAGACCAGTTCTCCCCGCTCTCTTCCACTGCTGTTGCCTCGGGCTCTGGGGTTTTTTTGCCTGCTAAGGCCAGCGGCTTCCTCGCTGGTTGGACCCTCCGCTATGGCCTGGGTTGCCTCGGGGATGGCGAGGAACCACCTCCACTGGGGCCAGCCGGGCTCTCCTGGCTGCGTGCATGCGTGTGGTTTATCTGCCTGACGGGCCCACGCAGCAAGGCAGAGCCGCTCTTCTCACTTTCTTATCTTTCCCTCGCTTCCCCAGCAACAGTGACCTGTATCACCTTGCCTGAGTGCATCGGCTTTGCTACCGCCGGGACCCGGCGCAGGCAGTTGTAATCAGGTGTTCTGCCCAGCTCCTGATGTTTTTTTGAGTTTATCACTGCTTACCCTCCCGGTCATTCCCGTGACTATCAATAGCACAACATCCGGAGGCGAGGCGCTGTGCCTCCTCACGTCCAGGCTTTCATGGGGTTATGGCTGAACAAAAGCGTACAGACCAAGGCTGCTACAGCAGCATTATAGATCCCTGGTTTTAGTTGCGGCTATGTCTAACTCCTCAAGAAGTACGCAAAGGAAGGGGACATACACAGCGCACAGATGCCTGGAAATTGCCCACTCCGAACTCCCTGGTCAAGGGAGCTGCCAGTCTAGGTCGGTGTCTTGTGTTTTCAGTGGGGCTGCTGTGGGGCTGCCCCCATCTAGTGCTCTGCAAAGAGTCCTTTTGGTACTTCTCCTTGGGCTCAACGTCTCCCAAGGAACAGATTTTGCAAACAGTAGTGTCAGTTGAGGATTTTTAGTCACACCTCTTAAATAAGAGAGCACGGGCTTTATTTAGCATGAGAAGGGTCTGAGAAACATTTCACGGGTGGCAATGAAGGGCCAAGACCATTGCTCAGTGATACCAGGATCCCAGAATACAGTGGGAGACAGACAATTTTGGCCATTCTGTGAAGCATCCTGGAGCAGACTGGGAAGGACTTACTGCGTTTGGCCCCAGGTCTCCTGCGATGTAAGCTGTGGGAGTCCTTTCTGTCAGGTGTAACCCAGAGCTCCAATTTGTACGTACACAACCAGAACTCAGAAGAAATGTTAAACATTTCCTCCCTCCTGTGAAAAATGCTAAAATCAGAAACTGCTAAAATCAGAAGTGTTCGCAAAGCAAGAACTTCATTGAATTATCATTATGGAAACCATTTTTGGAAAGAAAGTGTCACAAATGTCAAACCATTCTGCTTAACTGAAGTGCCAGTAAATTAGGGCTACTGAAGTTTAGTGAAAATTGAAGTAAAAATTATTTTTTTATAGAAACATCAGACTAAAATTTTCAGCTTTATCCATATTGGGTTGTTCTTCAGTTAGCAGTTTGTGCAAAATTTTTGAGATCTGAGTATGACTAGAAAATACCTCAAAATCTCCAGCCTTGACACAACAGAAAGTCTGTTTCCTGAATAGTCCTATATGTGGCACAGGAACGTCACAAGGCACTTTCATCACTCTTTCACCCAGTCTTAAAGATTTTTTTTTCACATGTTGATGCTAGAGGTTTTTCAAAGGAGATCTTTGATACTGTAGTATCCTTCCCAGCCTCCCAGAACAACAAAAACATGTTGAACAGAGGGGACTTTCAAATTGTATTTTGCACTTACAATATCTAGATTTCCTTACACAAAACTTCTTGCAGTGGATCCAGTGTGGTGCAGATTGCTGAAACACTCTGTCATGTGTAGAAATTCTCTTAAAACTAAGAAGCTGAGTCCAGGGAGAGAGGGTAATATTACCTCCAATGATTTCTGAGTCTGAACTGTGTCTGATGCAAGGCCAGATCTGGCAGGCAATATTTTTGCTGCCTCCTCACCTCTCCTGGTGGAGAGTTTCCCTTCCTTCAGCAGGTTGGAGGACCTGCAAGGCTACCTCAACACTCACAGGAGCGCAGTGTATTTTTCTCTTCAAGAAGTAGTAGGTGATACTGCTAGAGTGATTGCCTGACATGTCCCATTATGAAACCCTTTTCCAGTTGCTCAGAACTCATCCAAACTTTAATATTAAAGAACACCTTTTTCTCAAGAGAGAGAGTGAAGATTTTGCACACTTTCATAAACAACTTATTGAAAACGGCCCAGTCTGTGAACTCGGGACATTTCACAGCAATGCTCCAGACCTGTCTCAACAGATTGTGACGCTAATTCAGGAAAGGCACTAGTTAATTTTGATTTCTCAGCGCTCTCTTCAGTTCTGTTGTCATAATTAGAAAGTCAACATTTACCCACATCTATCATGAGACCTAGGAAAACTATTAGTTGCAAACAGCTGATTTGTTGAATTTAGCTCTCTTTCCTGATTGTGGTTGATCAATGACCACATTTTAATTTCTATTAATTCTATTAACTGGATAAATTCTTCTGTGACTTGTTCATGTGAATGTATTTCACCCTATGTATTGCTTACAGACTGGATGGTGCATCAGTTTTTGTGAGTTGTAATTCACTATTCAGTTTGTACGTGAAGGATCATTTGAGTCCCAGTCTATTGTTTCTGGTCTCTAGGTGAATAGTCTTCAAAAACATAAAGTGATTTCAAGATGACTTCTGCAGACAGTTTGGAAGCTTGTTGGAAACAAAATTCACAGGAGTATTTGTTTCACTGTCTTTTTTAATATAAATGTATGAACAAATGTTTCTCCTATATATGTGTATGCAAAAAACCCGGTGAAGTCCTATTGAAAACAACAGAAATTTTCTCACTGAAATACAAAAGAATCCCGTAAAGTTCGATGTGGGTAAAATGGGTGAAATTATCCTCCGATTAAATGTATGGAGGTTTTTACTTAATTTTTGTCTTCTTTAAAACTGATCCCCAGAAAGACTGTGCTTTTTCTTCTTTCCTCCCTCCCCCCGTTATTCACCCACCTGTAGGCATCTCTCTGGTCTCTGAGACATCTCAATTATTTTTTTTCTATTCTTCCCAAATGACAGCATGGAGGAAGGCTGAGCTTTCAAAAAAAAAAAAACCAAAACACCAAAACCAAACCCAAACAACCCTCAACAATGCAATGCTATTTGAGAAATGCAAAACGAAGCTGCGTATTTATTTCCTGAAGTGTTCAAAAGTCAGTCAAACAGGGGAAAGCGTAACACTAAGCACAGCCCACCAGACGCTCACTGGTGCTTTCATGTGGTGGGGACACAACTTCAGACCATCAACCCAAGGTCAGCGCCGATTGCAGCCTGTGCCGAAACAACTCTGCCCGGCTTGCCGGCACAGGCACCACTGGCTTTTAATGGTGAATTCTGTGCATTGCTTTTAAGTGGTGGCGTGGGCCGACTATTGGTATTGAGTCCATTAATCCTGAGCTGCATTACGATCCTCTCGCCGACCACCAAAAGACGCCTTCTGCCTCAGGGGCCTCGATGACGTCCCACCTTTGCTACAAGCCGGGAAGCTTGGAAACATTACCAAAAAGGTTATTTGGAAACATATGTATGTATACATATATATAAAGCGAGTGAGCTATACAATCCAGGGCAGAGCCTCCGGCCTGTAACCTGGTGGATGACTAATGGCAGCACCCACTAGTCCCCCGGGCCACAAAA
>NW_009648712.1:3382795-3437123 GCF_000708025.1 Charadrius vociferus | reverse complement strand
CTCACGCCGAGAGCCGGGAGCCGTTGCCATGGCGACGCCAGCAGAGCCGAGCCGCGGTGCGGGAGCGCGGCCCTGCGAGCGATCGTATCGATTAAACGAGCTTTTTATATGATTATTTTTATCTTTAATTTTTTTTTTTTTCTTTTTTAGGGCGGCCCACTGGAAGCCACGCACGGGGAAAGTGTTGGGTGGACCTCATATGGAGGGTGGCCATCAGGGCCCTTGGCCGTCCCCAAGGAGCTGGTGACCCGGCTGGTGCGGTTGTTCTCCAGGGTGAAGTCCCCCCTCTGCACCACACACAGTAAATAAACTACATCCTCCCTGTGTCGAGCCCCCAGCACGCTGGCCAAAAGGAGCACTCGGAGGTAGAGTTAATTTGTTTTTACGATGTTTAGGGACAGCGGTAGGGCGCTTGCCAGCGGGGCAATGCTGGACCCCCACTTGCCAGATCTCCTAAAGTGAGTCAGTCTGTGGCCACCTCAATTCTTCCCACAGGGATTCTCTGGATGGTGGGTAAGGACCTTCCTGAAGGAGGAACGGGCTCCTGTAATATTCATTATCCTCAGCCTGACCTCAGTGTGAGGATGCAGTGACCCCCTCGTAATAACAGGACACCCCTGGCTCCCAAGCCTTATGATCTGCGCGGGTGTGAGCATGCCTGTGCGGTGCTCTTGCCTCCCCCATCTCGGGAAAGCGGCACAATACGGTGCGGCAGTCTGCCGGCGGATCTGTTACTAAAGGAATTCATGCATCTTGCATCTTGAAGATGCATTATTAATGCCTGGACAAATCACATCAGGTGGAGCTCAGCAAGTCCCTGGCACTGCAAAAAGGAACAAAGGCTGGTTCTACAAGGGAGAGAAGGATGAGACAAATTATAACAGCTGGGAGTTTCTTGTCAGTAAGATGGCATAAAAACAGAAATGCTAAAATTGTTTGCACATACGGCAAGTTTATATTTTTATTGGGAAGGAAATTACACATTGCACTGTGAAGAAGATACTTTAATTGTATCCTAATAAACATCACATTGTTGGGCATCTTTGAATTTCACAGCAAACTGGGCCAGCTTGCTGGCATCCAAATTACTTCCAAGCACAGTTTTATTTAGTATCTGGAAAGGACTCTAAAGACTGGATTTGCTAGCAGAGGGTCTGCATCTTCTCTCCTTGAAGTCAATGGCAAAACTCCCATTCGCTTCAGCAATAACAGGATCAGGCCAGAGTTTGTAGCAATCTCCCAAAGGAAAGGAGGCAATGCAGCCTGCGACAGCACATGGGAAGGCATGGACCCCAGCCTCCCAGGCAGAGAGCAATAGTTCTTCATCTCTCTAACTCTTGATAAGAAGATCTAATTTGTGCAGCACAGGATTTGATGCCAGCTAATATTTCTGTCCCCATGGTGCAAGTACTTAGCCAAAATCTGGGCCTTGCTGGCGTTGTTGCATTAGGAAGGGAAGAGGAACATAGGATTTCTTTTGGAACGGCCCCGTTCATTTACAGAGGATGCACACAAAGTGCTATTACAGCAAGGCAGGAGCAAGCAAGGTAGTTTCTCGTTTGGAAGCGCAAGTCTCTTTTTAGTGAGCACTCTGCCAGGAAGAACTGTATTTTATATATTTCACCCCATGACAACGCACCATTGCTTATTACTCTAGAGGGTGGCTTTCCCAATGTCTTCTGTTTTCTCATTGTTTTTCACTCCCTCACACATCCACCTACAAGCATACAAACCCCCAGCTGTTTTACTCACAGTCTGCACCCAGGAGAACTGCTGGGTCTGCTCTCCGCTCCTGCCCTTTCTGCTTTTGCCTTGTCAAGCTGAGCCGTGCTCTGGGCAGTGACTTCAATGTTTTCTGTTGCCACTAAATTAAAGAGCACTTAATTGTTGTTCCAGGTTGTCTTAAAAAAAGTTCATTAAAAAATCTTCTGACTTTCACCCACCCTATGTTTTGTGATTGCCGTTTCAGCACATCGGTGCATTATTTTTTACTTCAGACTGAACAACTGGAAGGCAGTATTTTCCTTCCTAAGAGCCTCTAAGGACACACTGGTAATTTGTGTTTAGCTGACAAAAAAGCCCAAAACACCACCAGACATCTTCTACCAACTTCCTATTTTTTTCTTCTCCCCTCCTCTATAGAACTTCTATCAAAACTATTTATCTAAATGAAAAAAAAAAGTGATCCAAGTGCTTATAAAGAACCTGAAGTAATTCTTTTATCACTAAAACAGTATGAAATGAATTTCCACTAAGTCACTGAAAGCAGATATAGCTTTTGGTGTGGAGAGAGGAGAGTATTTGTAAGGGGTCCACATGAGATAGTAGGAGATTATTGAGATATCTCTAGCCATCGCTATAGTGATAATCACTCCCCCGGAGCAAGAGATAAAGCCTGCCATGAAATAGGACCCAGAGAGGAGAGGGGAAAAAGAGAAAGGACAAAAAAGTCAGTTTTCACTGTAGCAAAAAGTAGAAAATCTGTGTCTCTAATTCTTTAATGTATTGACAAGCTGATAGTGGTAACCTTGTTTTGTCAGAACCAGACAGGTGAATGAAGACCATGGCAGAGGAGCATTGGTGTGAGGATTATGTACAGGCAGGCATACACTGTAGACACTGTGGGGTTATAGATTACCTACCCCAGCCAGGAGATAGATCTGTGGTTAGTGGGAACATCAGTTTAGTGCTCACAAACACCCGAAAATGTAATGTTAGTACATAAAAGGAAAGGACTTGAAAAGAACACTTCAGATATTTAAGAGTGTGTCATGTAAGTGTTCGGGATTAATCAAGCACTATTAAGAAAATCAGTTATTTGGAAACAGAAGAGATCATGATCAGCACAGCAAAAAGGACTGAAAGCACAGGGAGGCTTTGTACAAAGAGAACCTGCAAACATGAGGCCATTTGGTTGTGGCAGCTCTTAAGTAAGGAGTCTTTAGTCAGCCTTCCTTGAGATTGAAGAACAGCAGGACACTTAAGGCGGTTAAAAGCATCTGGAGAAGTCTTCACCTGAAGACTGTGCACACATACACGTGGAATTTGCGCCAGTACTCAAGGCCCAGGCAGAGTTAAAGCACTGTCATCAATACCTCTTGTTTCCTTCAGAAAAACTCTTGTTTGATTAGACCCAAAGTGCATCTTCTGGTAGTTGCCTAAATTCTGAAATGAGGATTTTATTTTATTAAATCGCAGACTAATGATTTCTAGCCCATTAAAAAGGGGCATTTTTCCAAAGCAACTTCTGTGTTATCTGTCTGTTAAATAAGAATCTTCCTGGCATCCTGAAGGAAATGTCATTCTATTTAAACATGTTACCTGCTGATCTACTAGAGAAGCAGGCCAGCAGTTTTTTTGTTTGGTTTGTGTATGCATGTGTGTGTGGTTGTTTCATGGCTCCTGGGTAATGTTATCCATATTTTTCTGTTTGGAGAATCACTTTTCCCTACGCACTCACCAACCAACATGAAACCACCTAATTATATTTTCATAATCATGATTAAAAACCATCTAAATTATCCTGCTTGATGTACTCAAAGAGTTTGTTGATTGCTTTTTGATGTGTATTAGAGCTTTTTGCAGAGCCACATCAAATGGTTTGCTCCACAATGAAATAAAAAAAAAATCTTGCAATATACATATGCACATCTTTAAAAAAGACATATATAATTTATATTCTGCTAATTAAACTACATCAAAACCAAGTCTATCACCATGAAATAATTGTGTAAAAGCTGCTCACCTATTACAAGAACATTAATTTTCACTTTACTTTTTTTTTCCCAAAATATCGATTTTATCTTATACAAGGCAATTCAGCATTTCAAAGCCTCAGAGTCTCAAAGTGTTTTTCCACATCCATGGAGACCTTAAATCTTGAATACAAAATCAAGTTTTAGAATAGGAAACTCAAGTAAATAATATTTTCATGTAGAATATGATCCTTCTGCATAATGGATCACAAACATTTTAATTTTTTCCTCTGTGTTGTTTTCACATCTTAAATATGCTGCACCAAATCTTGACAAGAGTTCTGTCCGCTGCAGTGAAGGGGTTGATAAGAGGAGGAGAGAAGGGAGGTTGCAGAATTTATCCCTGATCCTGGGTTTGAGGCTGATCCATGGCCTGTTTTACCAGGAGATCATCACAACGTACAGATCTAGGGTTGGTGCTGGCTTGGTTAATCCTGGAGACCGTGTTGGGACAACATCATGCAGAGGATCAGAATTTAGTGGAGGCTGGGATTCCTCAAAGTCGTGAAGGACTTCATTAGGGCAGTCCATGAGCACTGGAGTTGAGGTTTGCTTCATGGCTGTCCAACACCAATCACAAAGTCAGCACTCATTAAATAATAAAAATAAAATACTCTAAGAAAACAATTAAATAATTCAAACTCTGCCTACTTGATATCAAATCTGTTGTCGTATCAAATATTCATGCAAAATAAACCTGCAGGTGTGTCTGTATGAATGGAGTGCAAGTGCAAATGTCGATGCTTTGCTACAACTTGACGGCCAACGCTCTAAGGCAAGAGCATGGAGGTTGATCACATGTGCAAAAGTGTCCTCCTCCACTGTCACCTTCCTTAGCTCTGTGCATGTGTGTATGTGTGTGAAGGCTGTCTCTCTTCTTCTGGACACCTGTAACATGCTGCCACTTAATCCATGGTATCAGTGACAGCTACGGGGTATTCAAGTACAGCTGCATTCATCCATGTGTTTCCAGTTTGACTTTCAGTAAATGTTTAATGATCCTTTTCAATTACTGGACCAAAAAGTATTTGACAAGAATGCACCTTGTCTAATACTAGCACTTAGATAGGAGTGCATTTTTTAGATAGCACTTAGCATCCACAATGTTTTCATGATATTTGTGAATGTACTCTCAGGTTGATCTTAATGACCCCATTACAAAGGTCTTCTCATGCCTTGCTGTGTTATCGTCTCTCTTTCCTTGACTTTACTGATAAAGAGCTGTCAGAGTTCACCTGGGAACACTCGTACACTCAACGCCCTGGGTTCAGGCTCTAAAAGGACATTGGCTTTACTGGCATGGCTGTAACTACCATTGCAGAAGTGGGTTCCCCATATGAGACTGTGTGAGACTGATCCTTTGGCTTCTCTGGCTGTGTCTGATCTCACCTTTAGCCCATGTGTATCATGCACTCCTCTTCTGCTCTGTGTCTCACGCATCCCTCAGCGTCCATGCAGGGGGATGGTTTCAAGTATGGTGTGGTCTCGCTCTGGCCACTGCCCCTTGGGCTTGATGTCCATGGGAGCCAAGGCATGCAGGAGAAGAGGCTGTGTCCTACTGGGAAGGCATGGGCCCAGGTCTCAGGATACAGCCCATACAGAAGACACACAGGTATACAAAATAAGACAGATGAAGGAATAATGCTATTCAAATGGCTTGGCCAAATACTTGGCAAGTAGGCAATTAAATAAGCCATTGCAGGATATGGCTACAGAGCTGTGCGTGCCCCTTTACCTAGCATCCAAAGGTACTTTCTGTATTTCTGAAGACAGACAATGAATTCTCCCTCCAATTTTATGCTCACATCCTCTCCCTCTTAACTACCATCCCTTCAGCCCATAAGGGTATAAAAACAGATCGTTTGTCCAACCCCTTCCTCTGCAGTAATGAACAAAAAATGGGATATGGCAGCCCCTTGATGGGCTCTGGAGATGCTCTTGGAGCATGCCCAGCATAGCCTGGCTAGCCTAAGTTCCTTGTAAAACTCTCTGAAGGCTTCACTTTCCTGTAAAAGACTTCTGGAAAAGCAACCACCACCATTTCTCTCTTGCATCAGTCTTGGGGTTAGGAAGGAGGAAACCCACATTCAGTTCCTATCCTTGTTGGAAAGAATTCAAACACGCTTCTAGTCATTAGACTATATGTTTTTCTGGGAATGCTTTACCACTCCTCGTGAAGCTGCACCACTGTGCAGAAAAATGGTTTGAATTCACTGAGAGAAAGGAGAAAGAGCAAGTGAAAGCATGCCTCCCCAGGCTAATGATTAGGCAGCTTTTTCGGAAGTAGGAGGAGGTACGCTCCAGTCATTCCTTCTGTGTTGTGCTTTGGCTCATGCCTGTTTCATGTCATGTCCTCATTCTTTCAGATAAACTGGTGCATTTTGGTATTTTGAACAAGAAATTATAGTCTGGTACCTACCTACTGTGCATACTCACGGTGTTCTGCCTATGCAGTGATTTTATTCGGTGTATGTCAATGAAGGAAGCTGAGGTTTCTCATCTATTTCCATTTATATGGAATGGCATCTCTGAGGCTGATCCAGTTGCAGTGAAAACTTCTCTTTTTGTCAAGTTCGCCCCCCCTTCCCCCCCGCCTTTTTCACAGTGACATCTTTTATTAAGATCACATTAGCACTTCTGGAACAGCCATATTTTATCAGGATCTCTCAAAAGAGGATGAGTCAGGCCATCTGACTTTATTTTGTTAAGTTCATTTTTGATTTGCTGAGTTTAGTTCAGATACGAACACATCTTGTCCAATTTATCTTTAATATAATACAGACGCTGGCACAGGCGCTGATCTTGGTTACACTAGTGCAAATTTGGGGACGTGCCAATGGAGTGCTGCCAGGGCCATATTAAAATTTCACTTTCAGTGTGGCTAGAACTGCTGGCTTCTCAGGAAGCAGGCTGCTGTGGTGGGACGAGCCAATGTGCCACTTCTCAATAGCTCTGCAATTCTCTCTTGGTTGGAGAATATCCCAGGTAACACAATACAACCAAAGTCAGACAGGGCCAAAAGGCTGCTTTACATAGCCTGAGGCTGACTGGATCGCTAGTTCACATAAGCCTTGACTGACGGGGATAAGCTGGTGGGATTTAATCAGCAAAGAGGGAAAAATGAAATAAACTTTGTACGGATGGCAAGAACCATGACTAGTCAATGTATTTATCACCTGGCTGTTTCCCAGAGCCGTACAGTAAAACAAAGAAGAAATTAACAGCATCCAACCTGTCCAAAGCGTATTTGCTCAGAATTAGCACACACTACAAAGCCTTGTATCGGGAAAAGGCAACTGGATGCTGTCATGGCTTTTCCCAGAAAACAGGAGTTCTGTGTGATTCCCCCCCGGTTCACATGTGCGCCCCAACATTCTGCAGTAAGTGTTAAAAATGTAGATGACTTATTGATTTATCCAGCTTCCTAAGTACTTTGATACATCAGTATTCTGATGAATTTTCAGATTTTGGACCATGCAACGTAACTTCAGAAAACCCAGCTGATACTAGCTTAGCTTTCCTTGAGACTCAGAATGGATAGTTTGCACTCTATATCCAGTGAAAACCTCTATTTTTTTTTTTTTTCGGTACTTTGTAAGTCTGAAAGCTGCTCGACATCTCTCACTTAGCTGAAGCCAGAGCACATGATACATAATCCTTTTAATATGTACTTCATGCTAAATCAGTGATAAACACGGGGTAAAATTGACCCCGCTTCTCTGGAATGAATCGTGACAAGCCTGGGTTGGAGGGAACGGCAGCCTGCTGTGAACATTGATACCTCTGTAATTATTGATTTATGGAACTCTCCTGTCTTTGATCAGTTATCTTCCTACTCTTTGCATGTTTATTTTGTTGTTTAATATCGCCCACGCTCTAAAGTGTGAGCTCTGTGAGTTAGCGATTCCCTTTGTATAATTTTGTAGTGGCATCTTCTACTCACTTAAGAGTCCTTAGAAACCTCTGCGAAGAAAAACAGTGAGGTGTGGGTTTGCAGTCTTTGTGGAGCTAAAATGCCTTTCGAAGTCCATGCCATTGAATACATGCAATGCTTTTGCCATCTTATCCTGATTATTTGAATCAAGGTGAGATTTTTCAAATATTTTACAAATGTTTAATCCTTTCAACAAATAAAACTCACCATTAAAATACATAGCACACTTCACTGCCAAGAGTAATAGTCTGGGATGAAGCCAACACTAGGGATGAATGGGGACTGCCAGTCCTTCAGGCTTTACGTGGACCTTTTGGGACTGTCTTCCTGAAGGCCCCTGAAGTGTAGCTCCTCGCAAGGCAAGCCCCACAGCTCTGGAGTGTGGAGACTAGAGCTCTGGCTTCCCTCTCTTCCCAAATGGAAGACCCAAATTCTGCTCTACACTTTACACTTGCCTTAGTAAAAGCTGCAAGTTTTTGGGATGTCACAAGACAAAGCTTTTTAAAAGACTATAAGGCAACTTGAAAGCCCCCGGGAGCGAGCAGATGTCTGCCTGAAGCTTTCAATGGACCTGGGATTTTGAAAGGTGGGTGAGTGCTGATGGGTTCACAAAGCCCCTGGACTATGATGCTTAAAGGGCTTGTGCTCATGCAGCAAAGCAAAACTTGACCCAGGTATGCCACAGGGTAAGTTTGTCAGGAGAAGGCTCTCTGCCAGCATGGCTGAACTGCTACCAGTATCCAACCTCATGGGTTTAAGCATCTTTGCACTGTCCTGTCTATGCTTTAGGACTTGGAGAAATCATCACTTTTGCCTCCAGGTTTCGTGTCAGGTGTGGGTTATGAGGAGGTCCACGGGAACTTTGGTTCTCTTTTGCCTGCTGTGTGACCCCTGCCTGGCATGGTGTCTGGCCCTGTGTCACTTGGCTGAGCTGTGCCCATGCAGAGATGGGAATGGCTCTATGCAGGTGATGTCTGCAGAGAGAGGGAGCCTGTGCTTGCCCTGGAGCACCTTTCTGTCCTTAAGAGACCTTGCAAAACCTCAGCTTATATATCTTATCAAAGTTGATGATAACGTCTTTTTCTCCAGTTGTTACTGCTTGCACCAGATCCTGCAGAAGTCAGATGAGATTTGGGACTGGATGCCAAAGGCCTGGGGCTGTGATGGGTTTCCACTCACTGCCACTCACTGACTTCATGCCCCCTGTCAGGACCCCCAGGCAGATTGAGAACCACAGGCAGAGCCCACAGATGGATCCCCCAGATTTTATCATTGCTCAGGTATACACACTCTGGCAGCAAAATTCTTTCTCCAAGAACCAAAGAGATTTCATCTTGTTTGCACCAGAGGTTCTCTTTTTTAAGGATGACAGAGCAGCGAGTGTGCGGCCAGGGGCTGGTGACCCTGCGGTGGTGCTGGATACTTGGCTGTGTGCCTTTGATCCCTGCTGGTGAGGTGACAGGGTGATTTTCCCCCTGGGGAGGTGGTCCCTCACATTTCCCAAGCTGTTCTTGGTGAATTGCATGACTGGGACACCATTTACAAGGTGGTCATACGGGAACGTGGCTCGTACACGCAGCCAGGTGCAGCACAGCCTCTGCGACGAGGGCATTTCCTAGGTAGATAGTCAAGATTTCTAAAGCTAGCTGGTGGCTCTGAAATAGAAGCAAAATAATATTTCCTTTCTCATCCTCTGTGGTCTGTGGGGAGGGAATAGAGACAGCCACCACTCATTTAGCAAAAGCAATTCAATTTTTAAGAAATGGGAAGAGACACTAAAAAGCACTCTATGACTTAGGGTCATTTAAGCAGATAGCACTGAAGCAAAACCTATGATTAAGAGCAGCAATTATTTTTATATACATTATTACATATTATTCAAATTCATTGCAACTGGAAAATAATGCATCTATCACATTCATTTTCTATTAATTTTCTTTTAAATAAGCCCTACAAATGTTATAAAGAGTTTGAAACATAATTGCTAGCATGACTACCCTATCTGCAGCCAAATAAGCGCTTTTTTATTAGACCTCATTTTATAAATGGAATGTGGCTCGCAAGTTTGAATTCAATCCTTCTCTGCTCAGCACTAAGCCATATATTGGAGAGGTACAGCATTTAAATGTTGCCAAGATACCTTTGCAACCAGAAGGGCAAGAGAAAGTTCAGTTCTGTAAAGTGAAGGCTTAGATTCTGGAGAGTATAGCCAAATCTGTGGAGAAAATCCTAAAATTGCAAATACTGTGGATTTAGATTGATCCTAATAATACATTTTATTATTTAGATGTAATAAAAATTCAAATGATGTGAAAAATAGTAAAACCTCTAGTTTAGTGAGAGAGATTGAAGTGTTTTAGACTATGCTACATGAATGCCAATATAGACAATAGAGTTTTGATAGCTATTCATCTAACATTTGCAGAAAGACATTAACAATATATCACCCTTCACTGCCAGCTGCAAACACATAATATCATTCACAAATTATGTATTTAGGTTTTGGGAACATGAGACGTTTTTTGTAATGCTAATACCAAGACTGTGTGTCCGGAGATATTGAACAGAGAGTCTCTGGCCCAATCCTGATCTCTTTGATATTTCTGTTGACATCAAAAGCAAGAACCATATGCAAAGGGTTTAACACTTCCGTCTGCAGATTGCTATCAAATTTGCTGCGTTTCCTTACTGTTACACGACTGTGTTTGCACTTAGTAAATCTCAACAGTTAAGTTGTTGCCCTTTGCATTTACGGCGGTTACCTGAAAGTCTGCTGGACATCCTCTGATGGAGATTTTCTGGGAATGCCACTCCAGGCTTTAAACACTAAGTCAGTTTTGTCAAAATATCCTTTTTTTTGTCATCATGGCTCATTGTTGATCTTTCCACCCAGATGGCACTCTGAGCAACCAATCTGAGTCAAATAAGCACGAGGCTATTGAAGATAATGTGCATGTCATTTGTTCTAGGACTACTTACAAGCAGTGAAACTCAGAGCTGGTATCTTCCTCTCACTTAATAAAATTGCCGTGAGGGAAATACCTTCACCGTCAGAATGCCTATGTGAGTAGGTGAATTAGGATTAATAGACATTTTTAATGAGCTTTCTAAATTGGTTATAATAGAGAAGGCATTATAGAATGTTTCTGTCCCCACAATGCCACTCCAGCATGGGAAAGATGGAAAAGAGCAAAGATTGGACACAAATGACTTTATGTAAATGAGTAGTTTATACAAGAGAGATAACAAACTAGAATAATCTAAAAATCCCTGCACCAAAGAGCTAATCCCAAAAGAGATATCCTGATGGGATGGGACGCTTTAATAGGGGTGGAATATCCTGCACTGATATTGCTCTGAAGCTGAGTTATATAAAGATTTGCCGTGGACTCTGGACACGTTGCTCCACCGTACTTCTAGTGCTATTGTGGGCGGTATCTGCTGGAGACATACAGACCCAGGCGATTTCAATTCTATGGCAAGCTCTGGTGACTGTCTACAGTGTGACACTTAACACAAATCATTTCAGTTCTTTGTTTTTAAGTCTAAAATTAGGGTAAAAGAATAATCGTATCCCTTTTTAAAGTGTATGGGGTTTTTTTTCTTAAAAAACCTTATATGAACTGATATTTGAATTATTCTTTGATAATTAATTTATTTTTGATAAAGAAGTTCCCCAACATTGGATACTTTTAAGATCCAGCTGGACAGGGTGCTGGGCCATCTTGTCTAGACTATGCTTTTACCATGAAAGGTTGGACCAGATGATCCCTGAGGTCCCTTCCAACCTGAGACTTCATGATTCTATGATTCTGAGTAAGGACTTCCATTAATAGAGAAAATAAGTAAATAATCCAATTGTGAGGGTTGAAATAAATCAGTTTTAGCAAGTCTTCATGGTCTATCCATTCTTAGGGTCTGATGTTAAATTGAGCACTTGTCTGCTTCAGAGACAGTGGTATAACATTACAGGAGGATTTATTTTTGAGAGGGAAGAGCAGACCCCATAAATGAGGCATTAATATTTTGTTCATTACAGCAAGGTTACATTGCAGCTGCATTTTCAAAACGCAGGTATTCTGCACCTTAGGCAGTAGGTGCTCAGACAGATCTCTGCATGCTGCTCTGGCTAGGAGTTTTCAACAGTTATCTTAAATGCTGATCTCTTCTAAAAATATGACCATATAATTACATGCTTAGATACTAAGAATTGTGACGATGGTGACTGGAGGCGTGTGTACTGGTTCCCTGCTGGACACTTGGAAATTAGCAGTCCTTGCCTTTACTTCTCAACGGGGCTGCTACAAACATTGGCCTGTCGTTACAGATGGCTTCCTTATTCTCTGCCTAGCAGCAATAGAAAAATGATGCACCCAATTACTAGTGCCACTTTAAAAAAAAAGTGCACAGTTCATCAGTTTGAATGGGTGTGCAGTTCTGACCCAGAGTGTCATTTACATATTCTAATGAGTCATTAGCATATGCTAATTGCAAGCCTGAGCCTAGCCTTGCCACTTCTAAAAGATGGTGGATGATGCTCAGTAGATGCTGGCTAGTGTTGGCTATGCTCTGGATGCTGGCTCCTGCTTCAAGCAGCAGCCTGGGCTGGTTAGTTCCAAACTTGGTACAAGGAGAAGTCTGCATTTCCTTCTGCAGGAAGGACCGCTGAATCGGGTTTGACTGCAAGTAGAGGCTTTTTGAGGGAAAGCATGTTGCGGGAGGGCAAAGGAGATTTCTGGGGACCAGTCATAACTGGCAATCCTCTGTGATCTGCAAGAGAAGCTGGTCAAAAATGGGTGGAGACCTGCAGACCTTTCCTAAACATGACAGCCGTGTCTAGTCCATTTAGCAAGAAGATACTACCAGAAAAAAGGCAAAGTGCCAGACCCCCGAAATGGTAGCTGAAGATCTGTACTGCAGACCTTGAAAGTGCCATGAGTAAGAACAAAACGTGTTTAAGGTGAATTTCTCCCACGCCCCACACTTCTAAAAACGTTTTGAACTTGGCTTACTTGCCTTGGGGTCCAGTTTCCACAGTGTTACCTACATTTGCTGCAGGAAGGACACAGCTCCTCCCTGGCTTACCTTCCACCTGCCACCACAGAGCAGAGAGCAGGGGATCCTGGCTGCCCTCACGTCCTGAGGGAGGGCAGGGGAAGGATTCATTTGCCTCCAGCTGAGCCTGCTGGAGTGCCTTGGCTGCTGCCTTCTAGGATGGAGCCACTTACAGCCCCTTGATTTTCTTTTTTTCTCTTGAGATTTCAGACTGTCCCAACTGGTTCTAGTTAGTGGTGTTCCTGAGATAATTTACCTATTGGGTTTGGCCAGAGGACCTCACCTTTCCTCCCTGAGGCACATCCACCATACCATATAGCATCTTTCCAGTTAGGAAATATGGTTTAGCAAGCATGAGAGCTAAGTATGGAGCTGGAGTTCAGGGGAGATGACTCCACCTCAGCAGAAATGTTGCTGATGTTTCTCTTTTCCTTTGCACTGGCCACGATATGCCAGGGGAGTGGAGCAAGGCAGTGTCACCTGCCATTCTCCTGCTTTTTGGGGAACCATTCCTTTCTTCTGCAAGCTGAAAGCACTGGGTGCAATAGTACATTTCTCCTGCTTTGGGCTTATAGTCCTCTCCCATTGATAGTCTCTCCGGTCATTGCACCTGTCTGGGTAATAAGTGTGGGAGGTGCCCGGTTGCGTGCACAAATCCAGAGCAACCTTTGCAATGCACACCCAGTCCTTCCAGCCACACTCATCTCTCCTGTGTAATGGGTGGGGAGCAGAATGGAAGCGGTGCTCCCTGTGTGCCCAGTGCCACAGCTGCTGGATATCACCTTCCCGACTGCCGGTACCCCTGCCCACCTTCCCTCTCGCCTGGAGAGGGGAGTGACACTCAGTACTGACAGCCCTCAATGCTCAGAAATCATGTGTTGAGCGCTTATTAATCATGGGATTGGCATTAAAATCACAGGATATTAAAACCAGCACATTCTTTGCGCCTGCTAGTTCTGGAGCCACCAGGGGTCAGGGTCTCCAGGGCTTTTCCTGCAAGCGTTTAGACATTGCTGGAGAGGAGGAAGGCAGAGAGGAAAGGAGGACTCACCCAAGTCTTCTGACTTCAGGGGCTGGGGCTGCAAGAAAACAGACAACAAATGTTGTGGAATTGATTATAAAATTTGGCAATGCTGCACATATTTTTGTCCGGGGGCAGAATGAAACTGCTGTAAGGGCTGAGCCTAACTGAAGCTTTCATTTCTTTCTGTTGAGCCTGTTTTTTCTAATTCCTCCTGATCCTGGTCTCCATTCTGTTACACACAACCACCCAGAAAAACACACTTTTTGTGTGTTTTCATCTTTAACTCCACGTTTGCTCATCCTGAGATTACACTGCCCACAACCAGGGATGATGGCTGTTACTGCATGACTCTTCATACAGGTTTCACTGCAGCCGAAATATCCTGTTTTTCAAACAAACTTCTATCAAGTAGAAGTGATTAGCCAAATTAATGTGAAGTTAATGTCCCAAAGCAGCACAATTTGTTCTCAGAACTTCACGCGACATTTAGCTAACAGCTTAAAGAAAGGGTTCCATTTGATAAAGCGATCAGAAAGAGTCACAGCAATGAGCTCGGATATGCAGGGCTGGGTATAGTTTTTTCACTACCATAAATTAAAGAATAAGTATCAAATAATGTATTTAGCCAGGCAAGCATATGCAAAAAAAAAGAGCAATTTGGAAAGTTTCTCACTGTTTCCATGGTGCTTCTTGGGAACAGTAGCTCTGAGGGCCACCAGCAGAGAACAGTGCTGGGGAAGGAGGGAGAGGTTAGGCTTCGGAAGGCCAAAATGCCAGACTTGAGGTGGATGTCCAAGTCCTTCAGCCCTTGACATGTTAATGCCATCGGGCCTTTAATGAAATAGGTCGCTGCTCATCCTCATGCAATAACTTTTCGCTTATTGAAACCTATGTCCAAATCACATTTGGAGGAATGAAGGTCTGTCTATCGTAGGACAATGGATGTCAGTTGTTTCCAAAAAGGGTCTCAGAAGAGCCTACCCTAAAGGATGCTGGACACTTGCTAGTGATCTTTCCCACAGAATGAATCCTGAGAGGGGCAAGACCAAGAAGGTAGTCCTTTTGCAGGTGCATTGCCTGAGCTGCCTGGGGAAGCGCAACAACACCTGCTCAGGCACTACCTGACTGGAACTGAACCACTGCAATTAGTCCCTCATTTTAATGAGCACCAGAGTCAGTCACATCTTTTTTAAATCACCCCCTTGTGATTTTATCCTTTGAAGTGCTGTTAATCCTCCACTACTGGCAAGATCAGTGGGGAAAGTGGCTCACAGCACCACTCAGGTGTTCTGGGCACCTCGCAAGATTAGGCCAGGTCTAGATGGCTTCTTTATAGTTTTCAGGGTATACTTCAGCTGCAAATGGGACCCTCCTAGAAGGGCCGTCCCCCATCTGCCAGTGGAGTAGATGGCTCCTATAACGCGGCTGACTGACCCTTTGACCTAGGATGGCCCAAAATGGCAGTGTGGCCATTCCAGATGGATGATTTTAGATTAACTCATGGAAATCTCTCAATTTAAGCATGCATCGTCTTTGCAAGGGCAACTCCACGTTCTTAAAACCCAAGCTTCACACTTGCCCCGCGTTCCTGGGACTCATCACAGATCCGTGAATCGCTCTGCCCATTCACCTCAGCTAATGCAGATAAAGTATCAAAAGGCTTTCAGTATAGTAAGTGTTCGGAGGATGAATGCCTGTCTGTCAAGCCGAGCAATTCTGCTAGCACTTCAGTATTAAAGAAATCCTGCAAATTAACATTCCATCAGCTACAAATCCAGCAACTTTGTGGGAAGCTTTTAAGAACATATTCCGTGGTCAGATGATTGCATATTGGGCTAGAACCAAAAGAGATTAAACGTTGAAATTAGAAGCCTATGAAATAAGCTGGGATCCCTAGAAAATCGGTGCACAGCTTATTGTAAATTTGATTATGAATTTTTTAGGCACTAAGTAGACAAAATTACTGTTAATCACATGTAAATTGAGATACTGGAACTAATCCACTGAAATTAGTGGGATTTTTGCCATTGATTTCCACAAGAGCAGGATCGGGCCTGCTCTGAGCAAGGAAGGGGAGGTGGAAAATTAACGTCTTGAAGAAGACAGACTTAGGCCAGGTCTCACTATCAAAATGATGGATGGCTTAGTAAGTAACCAACCCTTGACTCGTCTTCTCTCCACAAAAAAGACATCATTAGCTGGAAATCTGTGCCAAGCTCAAGTGGGACTTCTGTTAAAAAAAAGTTAAATTTTTGATAGCATGATGTATTAATATCAAAGGTCAAAACCAGAAACTCATTTACTGGATATGTGCAAATGAAACATTTGGTAACTGGCACAAGGAGTAGAAATTCAGTCTGTAATGGCAAGTCAGTAGAAGGGTTGCACATGCTGCTATGGGGTGCCGTGGTCTTTTCTGCCTGCCATGTTCGGATGGCGTGGGTAACCTGCAGAGGCATCGCAGCCTGAAGTCACGTAAGTGTCCTTACTGTGGACAGAGGTTCCTTAAGAACAGCTAATATGTTCAGGTAATACAGGAGCAGAACCTCAGAATTGAAAGTAAAAATCAGCTCCATTTCACATTTCAGAGTGAAACAACTGCAAGCTAAAGAAAGAATTTTTTACTATCCAGAGTTCAGCCTCGGTATGTATTTACCTACTGTAGCATTTGGGAATAAGTAGGCACAGCTTATGAATCAATTATTGATGGTGCTGTAACCCCCTCCATAGCGGGCCAGAATGCACAAATGGCCTTTGCACTTTTAAGGTACAACCATCCAATATTGATCACTATTTTCTATGCTGTTTAACCTCGTGCACAAATCATTATCAGCTCACATCTATGGAGGCAGAGATTCCCTAATTCTCCTTTCCCCCTTTCCTGGACTCAGCACAGCAACCAAGGGCAGAATGAGGAGGGAAGTTAATAATCACTTTAAGCTGCCTCTGCACCATATTCTCAGGCTACTGGAGGTCCTTGGCAAAAATTCATCTTAAGCCTGGCTCTGCACTGCTCTAGCTGAGTCCTCATTCCTGAGGACTCATTCGAACAATGACAGCCATCGGCCATGGCTTAGCAGCCATGCTGCTCCGTCTGTTTTCTCCTGTTGCATATGCCAAAGCCTAGTGGAAGTGTCTTTACCCTGCCTGAGAAATCCCTTACATAAGGTATATTCCCCAGAGGCCCTTTATGCATGATTTACAGCGTCATTATGCTATCACGCAGCCATAAAACCCATAAAGTCCCCAGCACTGAAAGCAAGACTCGCACAGGCTCACGCTCTCCTCTAGCTGCTCCTGTACCTCCTGAATATGTGGAGCACAAACTGCCTCTCCCCACCTCCACGATCCAACGCAATGCCCTGGCGGGTCGCAGTGGGTTTCTAACTGGTTGCACATCGCACGTGATGCCCCTGAGGGAGAAGAGGGCTGGAGATCCCCTGGCAGATGCGGGCATGCCTGCATCCAAGGTTGCATACAAGCGCCGTGGCTCTTCCCACATCATCTGATGCTAGAAAGTTTTCTTCTGTCAGCAGACAAGCCACTGCACAGTCTCAGCTGTCAAAAAAGAAGAAGCCTAAGAGTCTAGGCAAATGTGAATTAAACACGATTGCTCGGATACTGTGTTATGACAAGCATATTTCCATCCATTATTTGCAGCTACCCAACAAGAAATCATTTTGATATCACTGGCTAACTCTATATACTCACTCATTTGAATATAATGGCTTTGGTTTCATCTGAAGACTTAAAATTCCTCTGGGCACATAGGATATTTTTTTGAATCTTTGCGAATTGAAAAATTTAGTAGCCATGGTTGATTTCCCATTTTGATGGGTACATTGCTCTCTTAGCTATCTCTCAGGCAGAGTATATCACCTGAAGTGTGAAGTTCTATAAGCACAAATTATGCCTGATACTGAGATGCCTTCTTTTTTTCCCCTAATTAGTAAAGTTAATTTGATTTAAATGGCAGTTCTGCTGAGGTACTTGTATTTATTCTGCTTTGAATTCAGGAATGTTGTGAAAATGTTTTCAAAAGATTAAATGAAGCTATATGTTTCCTGTGGTCAGGCAAAAAAAACCCCAAAACAACCCAAATTATTACCTTAACATGCTATTCCCAGACATTTTGAGAGGGCTTGCTTTGCTTTATTCACAGGCTTTGGTATTTTAGGACTGGTGACTTCTCTTATGTGGCAGAAAATTGCAAGTTTCAGCTAGGAAGACCCAAGAAAAACCATAAATCTCTTTATGAGAAACGTGTTGTCCTAAGACGGTCTTTTCCATTCTAGTGTGTTTGCAGACTCCTGTGGGTCCCAGCACTCCTACTATGGGGACCACGAAAAGTAAGCAAAACCAGCATGCCCACTGCTGGTAGATTTTCATTGGCTGTGCAGAGATCCCCATCTCCAGCGATGAATCCTTAGGGGTTCACAAATTGAAAAATGTTGAAAACCACTGCCCTAGGAATTGTGCTCCTACCTTGGAGCTATCTTTGCTAATTGGGCAGAGCTGACAAGCAGGTCCAATATGGTGAAGAGAGATCCCCAGATTATTAACAACATGATGGCATCTGGAAGTTTTGTAGAGCAATAGAGGCACAGCTCTAATCAAGGACTTTTTCAGCCTCTTGTATAGCCCATCTGTTAAAGATTTAGCATATTATATATAAAACACTCAGCAACTGACTTTGATGTATGCTCAACTGTGAAACATCTTTTGTAACTAACATAAAGAAATCATTGTTTATTATCTGCTAGGTCCTTAGAATGGAATCTCCACAAAAGTCACCAAAATAAATGACCTATGTTTTCCATATCTATGAAATATTGATATCAGATGGAATTACTCTGCTATCCAAAGCCCACTAAGTCATGGACACTTTTTTCTGGATTTCACGAGGCTTCTAATTATGGCCAAACTCTGCATAAGACAAAGGAGACGTGTTAAACTTAGGGTACTTGGATTTTAGGTAGAAAATAGGAAACAATGTGGTGCAAACATAACTACATTTCTATCTGATATGAAGTGATTTATTGGAAGTATTAGAATACAGTTTATTGCAATGTATTGAAGCAGTTTGTTCTTTGTTTTTCCCCTTTACTTGGTGCAGCACAAGCAAAGAGTAAGGCATGTGTCCTGGCCGAATTCCAGTTTGGGAAATTACATTTTGCCTGACCCTAAATTCACCCTACAGTGCCAAAAAAGAATAAAAAGCCTGCGGTCCTAAATCATTCTCCGTTGCTGTAATTATTAATCAGCAGGTACATCTGATGGCTTCCTTTAGTTTTGGGAAAAACAGATCATTGTTTGCAGGGCTCTTTATTAAGTTATTATGCTTTCGTTCTCCAGAATGAAAAACATACTATGAATATAAAATACTTTTTTTTGGAGGAAGCCTTTATTTGTTTCTGAGCTTGTCTACATCTTCAGTAACTGATATTAGAGTAATATAATCTCCTTCAAATTTGTTTCAGTGTTTGACTTAGCGAAGAGTTCCTTCCCCTGTTCTTCCTCAAACCTTCCATTAAATTCATGGACGGCTTGTCTGGGTTAAGAGTATGTGCAAATCAGTCAGGATTTCAGCATTTGGCCCTTATGGCTGCCATGGCTTGTCAGCATCGGCTTCTCAAGGGCAGTTGCCAGAGCAGCCACCAAAATGCCACTGTGCAAAGGTTAGGAGACTGCCTCCAGGTACCTGACAATGGTCTGCAGAACCTGGCAGAGAGTTTTGCTGTTCCAGGGTTTTGCTGTTTTGCTCAAGCACGTAATGTGCTGAGCTCCATGGATTGGGAACGCCTGTTTGAGGTGATGTTTCAGCAAGTGGCTTTCCTGTAGCTGGGTCAGGAATGTTTTTCCTTAAGCTTTTGACAGGACGGCTGAATTACTGTGGTCTCTCATGTTGGTTCCCCGCGATGTCCGTTAGGGTTCCTCTTACAATGCTGGGAGCAGGTGACGGAGGAGTGTGAGGACTACATGCCACATGGCATCAAGCCCCCACCCATGCCACCAGTCTGAGTGTGTGTGCTGGGAGGACGTGGAAGTGCCGGGGAGGAGCACACAGCTCCGGTGCAGTACTGGGTGCTCGCCAGGATGTTTTCAGTGCTTCCCAGGGATATTTGTCTTCTTAAATGCCAATGGTCATCAGATGGAAATGAAACTAAACTGTTGATCAGATTCCTCCAGTATCAGGGCTAGTGAATCTCAGGACTAGAACGCCCTTCCAAGCCTGCTTTAGATCCAGCTTTAATTTCCCTGAAGTTAGGTTAAAGTCACATTAACGGATCTCCATGTTTCTTCCTTAGCTATGCAAACCAACAGCTTTCTTGAAATTGATAAGTAAGAATGACACAATCACTGCTTATTTTTTGTGTGTGTGTTTTTATTATTTGCAGTTGGAGCAGGGCAGCTCTGCACTGGAAGAAGTCACAAAGATTCTGTCATTTTTAAGGTGGACTATGCTGAGTACTTTCATTGAGAGATAATAGACTTAAAATTGCCTAGTTTTGATTTACAGGCATAAATTAGTAATAAAAGTCTCTAATGACTTTAAGCATTTTGCGTTGATAATTAAATTGTAAAGGGGGCTATAAATGGATGGGAAGAAGAGAATATGTTCCTGTTAATATTTATTATACACATTACAGGCTTGACTTAAATATTTGAGAAAAGGGAAGACCCTTTGCACTAGGCAAGGAACAATGCCACACTGAGTGACAGACCCTGCCCTGAAGAGTCTACAGTTTTGAGAAAAAACCAAAGCTTGCAGAGAGATAAAGTAATTTCCTCGGATAACACTGTTAGTTCTCACCAAGGATGCTGCTTCCAGGTCCATGACCCTGTCCACTGCACAGCAGTTGCTGCACAGGACATAAAGGACAGGAATTATAAGATATCAAGCTCCCACAATACTAAATAGAGAAATATTTTTACTTGTGTTCATAACAGGTTCATTGTGCAAAAAAAAGAGTGTTTGTTCTTAGACATCCACCTCAGTAATATGTGAGGGGTCACTTAGTCCTGCCAGTAGATGCTGTACATTCCAGAAGAATGCATAGAAGAGATTGACAAAATCCAGATCTTCTAAGAGGATCATGTAGCTATATTTTCATTTTCAGAAGAAAATGGCAGTTGCCCACCTCAATGTTCAGAAACCATCAAAATGTCTCTTGAGAGGCATACAATTGATCTTAAAATCATGAAATCTATAAATAATACAATAGTAATTGTAGTAAAGGCCTGATACTTGTACGTATTTAATATAAAACTTATAAAATGTGTGGTATGCACATCAAAGCTTCCTCTGTAACTGTAAGTTAAACTTTCTTTTTAATGAAAACTGAGATCTTACTGGAATCACTTGGCCCTGGCATGGATGGCTTTCAGAAAATACCACATATTGCAAGACTCACTATGAAAAGCCAGAACCAATAATTGAGATACGGTCAGTTAAAGAACATTTCAGCCTTTACTGGACATCTCCAATCCCTGTAATGCAAGTTTGCTCACCTCAAAACAATCTTTTTTGTTATGTAATTACTCATAATTAAAAATGTACTTCTTATTTCTAGATTGATTTTTTTTTAATAGTATCACCCTCCAGCAACAGTATCTTCTTATGCATTTTTCTGGCATTAGTGACCTCCCTGTCAAAGTTTTTGAAGACAGGACATGACTAAGTTTTTTTCTTCTGTGAAGAAACTATGTGCCTCTCCCATGTACACAAAGCCACCATTTAAAATATCTAAAAAGACATACTTAGTTTCTTCCTTATCATGCTTCTTTGCTTTTGGAAGAGGGAAAACAAAAGCTTTTGCTAAATAAGAAAAAAAAAAACAGCCTAGATTTGTTTTAGAATGTCCTGGACTAGGTGACAAAGTCAGATTGTTTACTAGCCAAGAAATATTTCAGGTATCCATTCACAGATTTACAAAATAGAACACAACAAAAATGTATGTCTATGTGTAACTCTTGTCTGGCTTTTCCTGACCTTGAAAGTTCATAAATGAATATTAACCCCAAAGTTCAAGAAAACTGCAATAGAGATGTACTCAGACTGCTGACAATTTCTGAGAGAAACTTGCAAAGATCAGTATTATAGATTTTGATGAGGGGAAGTGTTTTGCAAAGAGGTGGTATCGGCTTATAAACATCCTCTCCATGGGCAGGGGCAAAACAAGAACAGAAATTGCTTAGGAGGTGCCTTAAAGCTCAGCAAGTTTTTGAAGGGATATGTTCATGTATCTGCTCATCTGAAACAAAGCAAAAAATCACTGAGTGATTGATTTTTACCTCAGAATAAAAACATTTTATATTTTTGTTTTGCATTGCTCTAGATGGTATCCGGTGGTTCAGTACTAAACAAACTAGTATAAATTAAGTCAACTAGTATAAATTAAGTCATGCACTCTCAGAGACTTCAAAAGTGAAGCGATACTGTGTTAGTGATAACCACCTAGTCTTACACAAAGTACTTTTGCTTGCTTTCATAGGAAGAGCACAAAAAGAGACAATCTTACCCAGTTCACTAATTAAATTAACAAGATGAGTGAATATACATTAATAATACATAATTCAGATGCTTTTCACCTCCATCATGAACAGATTTTATGAGATTTTAAGTATTTATTACAGTGGTTTCTCAATATGAAATATAACTCCTAAGACCCAATGTCAAATTTAGGGCTCTGAATTTCCACCCAGCTTTCTCCAGTTCTTGCTGATGTCAATCACAATTCTTGTGGATGCTATTCGTTAAATAACGTGGTGTACAATGTCCCATAGTAAAGTGGTAGATATCTGGAATTGTCCCTAATGTGTGAATGTGTATCAATTTTTGAATCCTCTTTATGTTGCTGGGTGTATCAGTATACTGTATAAGAATATCCTGACTGGCTCAAACTGAATGTCTACTGTTGTGGTTTAACTCCAGCTGGCAGCTAGAACCATGCAGCCGCCCACTCACTCCCCCCAGTTTGGACGGGGGAGAGAATCAGAAGAGTGAAAGTGAGAAGAAACTCATGGATTGAGATAAATAGTTTAGTGGGAAGAGCAGAAGCCGTGCACGCAAGAAAAGCAAACCAAGGAATTCGTTCACTACTTCCCATGGGCAGGCAGGTGTTCAGCCACCTCCAGGAAAGCAGGGATCCATCACACATAACAGTGACTTGGGAAGACAAATGCCATAACTCCGAACATCCCTTCTTCCTCCTTCTTCCCCCAGCTATATAATATATAATGCTAGGCATGACGTCACATGGCATGGAATATTTCTTTGTTCGGTTGGGGTCAGCTGTCCCGGCTGTGTCTCCTCCCAACTTCTTGTCCTTCCCCCTCCCCAGCTTACGCACTGGTGGGGTGGTGTGAGTAGCAGAAAAGGCCTTGATGGCTTAGCAACAACCAGAAACACCTGTGCGCTATCAACACCATTACCAACCCAAATCCAAAACATAGCACTATACCAGCTGCTAAAAAAATGTTAACTCCACCCTAGCTGAAACCATGACATTATCTAGTCCAGTAGCCTATGGCCGACCAAGCCAAATAGGAGATGCTTAGGGAAACAGTAAAGGAAAGTGGGAAAGAATCAAGTGATCTTTGCACTGGGCCACACTCTTAAACTCTGGTCTGGTGGTCTAGCGTTACTTTGTTGTGTATTGTCCAGATGGCCTCCTACAAAGTCGAAGAAAGAACACGATATAAGCTGAAGGTTGCATCTACACTACTGTTTTGATTTAAAGTAAAAATAAAATTTTTACAGAATATCAAGTTGTCTCCTTTTACCATGTACTGGTTGGATTCACAGCATAGCTTTGGTGCATGTGAGTAAGATTTCTTTGAGAGCAAACTAAATAAGAAACTTTCCTCCTGGCTTGTATTAGATGCACTGAAAATCCAGATGGAGTCATAAGGCTACAAATAACTGAGCGGTGCTTTGAATGGCTTTGAAACACAGGCGTGATAGGGAAGTTCAACCCAGAGGACCAGGCTGAATCTAACCTGAAATAAAATCCTGTAATTGTATATAGTGTAAATGCAGAGACTTCAATACCGACCTCTCAGGCTGTGTCTGAGAGGGCAACGCTGCAACTCTTTCTCGAACTACTGAGCTGCAAACCAGTCTCTTTCCATCGTCTTTGTGGAAAGAGACTTTAGCATAAGGAACTCCATAAAAACCATGACTGATGGGAATTCATGAACTTATGTAGCAGCAGTTAATATTAAACAATATTACCTACATATCCACCTCTCAGACATAATTTTAGAAGCTGCTGTCTTCTTGTTCACTAGAAACAAAATTTAGCTAAGTCTAAAGTAACAAAAAGCAAAGCTCTTTTATTTTTTCTCTGAAATTGCCCTATATAGTTCACCAATTAGTTTCTTTGACATTGAATTTATTGGAATTCTGGATATTTTCAGTGATATTGATGATTCACCTTACAAAATTAGAAAAAGGAGTATTTATACGGCAGGGCAGCAGGTTGCAGGTACTATTTAGTACCTAATAACCTGCTTCAGAGAGGAGGAAAAAAAAAAAAAACCAGCAAAAAGGGACTGCTTAGCTACAGAGTGGCTGCAAAGTCCCCTTCCCGTGCTGCGTAGTCACATCCTGGACCTCCACGTCAGAATTCCCCCGTGTGGCATCTGGCATGTGTGGGAAGGTGTATGTACAGCCACACTGGCATGTAACCATCTAGAAACCAGCTGATAATGCAGGATGTATTGTAAGCTGCTGTTGCTCTGAGCAGCAATAACTAGCTGCCTGGCTTAGGGAATTGTAGGGCACCAATCACTGTAGAATCTAAGTGCCAATAATGCTTAACATTTATTTTACACTTTACAGAGTTAAAGTGCTGTAGGAACATTAGCTAATTAATTATTGCATCTCCCTTGTGAGGTGGGTCGGTTGGTAAGTATTAGTCCCATGTTACAGATAGGAAAACTGAGATGCAGTGTTTTCCCCTTTTATTTTTCTACCGCATTCTGTAAAGCTCCAGACACTCTCTAGAGGAGTTTGTTTCAAGTTACTTGCCCAAAGCCACTGCTCAAGTTGGGGGCCCAGGCAGTATTATAAAATGGGACTTGTGGTTCCCTGTCTCTTGCTCATGCCTCCATGCACTACACGGCCTGTTTCTGGATGGTAAGGAGACTGTTATGTTGCAGCCATCACACGAAAAAAGCAAACAAATCAGACCTAAAGAAACAAACCTAGTGGTCTGATAGATCTGCTCCATCCAGAACTCTAAGCAACTTCTCTGGGTACTCTGCTCCCTCTACTACAGGTTTCCCATACAGCACCAGAAATAGGGTAGGTAGGCAATGGCTTTTGAATAGGCATCCAGAGGCAACTAGAGAACCTTGCACGAAACAGGACCTGTGCTTCTCGTTTAACCTGCTGCTTGGGAAGCCCAAATCTGTGACGGGACTGTGATACCTGAAAACTCTGTAATATTTCTGAAAGCTTTCCACAGTGTCATATGATTCAGCATTCAAATCACTGGAAGTGGCCCTAAAGTCCAAACACTGACTTTGTTGCTTGAATCCAGGTTATAGCAGACATCAAATTTCTATTGGGCTTGTGGTTTTTGGGAACAACTCTCAGGGGCTTGCTAGCACTTGGAGTTGTGGCCCTTTGATTCCTCTATGGGTTGCATTAGTAAGCCAAGAACATTCATAGGTGTTATAAAACATGACATCATTGACATAAGTCAAAATGTTTTAGCGTTTACAAAACCACCAGACCTCTTCAGTGACAAACTTTATGGTTTTCAGAAGCAATTGGCTTCTTCTCTCAGTCTTCTAGTGCATTCAGTTCAATCCTCCTTTGAGTTCTGAACTTTGTTTATGAAGTAAAAGCCTTCAGTCTGAACCTCACAAGAGGGAATGGGGTGTTTTCTATACGTCATTGCAATTACAGCCCAGAACAAAAAAGGCCAGGCTGATACACTGAGAACCCACTAAACGATTATATTTTCTGATAATGAAAGGGGTCTGAAATATGGGAGTTGTAAGGTGCCTATAGGTGCAGTTCCCCCAACATTGTTCTGCCTCAGATGAGAACATTGCAAATGTCAAGTGAGAGTGACGAAGCATACATTAGTATTTTAATGAAAATAGTCCAAAATATTGAGTGTTGAAAGGAGTGAGATATTTGGAACTACTTGAATCTGTGAACTATACTTCCAAGGATATTTTTTTACTTGTAGAGCTCTGACCTTCTCTGAGTTGGGTATTGTTGAAGTGAAAATAATCTGACTATAGACAGTAAATGGAGAATCCCTCTACTCTGACTTGTACAGGTTATGTTTGGAATTCATGAAGGGTCAGTCCCAGGAATTTAGCAATTATAAGTCAGGTCCCCAAATCATCTGATGAATACTGGGTTATTATTTGCTAGTCACCTTTTGGTAAGCCCAGATAGTATTTTCAGCCTTACCATTGCAGTTCTTCACACTGAAAGTGTAATTCAGACTTTTTTTCATTTGTAGCTGTGAATCTGATCTAATCACATGTGTCTAACAGCCAATACTTGAAAAAAAAAGAAAAGGATTCACAAGACCCGGTAATTTCAAAATGCAATTCATAAAGCTAATTGCAATTCTTCACGTAAGTAGAACTAATTATGTGTATGTACTTGACCTTTAAACACCAGTTCAGTTTTCTCTCTGAGACTTTTGTATTTTTAATTTCTTCACCTCTTTGTTTATTGTTCTTAATCAAATTGTGCCCTCAAGTGATTAAGAACTCAAATTAAGGTTTCATTCTTTTCTTTAAGTATGTGGTGGAGAAAAGAGGGTTAATGCAAATGCTTTCATGGCAATATTTTAAAAATTCAAATTACTAGTTTGGTTGATTTAAATACTTCTTCAAAGTGCTAACAATATAAATATTGCTATACTATGCTAGTAGACAAGATCTAATGATGAGATTTTTCCTATAAAATTGTTATAGATAATGTAATAGCAAGGTGTCTTCTTTAATTAAGCAAGGTGTAAATCAAAAAAATACATAATGAAGAGTCCACTTGATTTCAAAAATCACTTTAAATAAGATAATACCTAATCAGTAGCATAAACAAGATTATAAAAAAAAATCATATTTAACTTTTTGTTCTGGCAGCAGCCTTTGAAAAACTGTTTCTGGTAGCCTTCCCTGGCATTCGCTAAGTATTGGCAGCCTTGGCAAACTGGCAGGAAAGAGGATGCAGATATTATCTAATTCAAATGTCTGAATCATTGCGCGTTGGCTCCGCCAATCTTTATGTCCTACCCCCGGGTTGTCCTGCACCGTCCATCACTGCCATGCTGGGGATTGGGCTGGTGCCTGCAGCTAATGAATACTCCATTTCCTCCTCTCGTTTCATCTCACCTATCAAGATGGAAATGTGAAATACTGTACGTTGAATCTCATCCTACCTCTTACCATCAATATAACCGTGAAGCAGTGTCGAAGAGGGGGAGGCTTGGATGGATGGTTTTGGGCTGCTCTCCCTCCTGACCTGGTGCCTCTTCTGGAAAGCTGACACCACTTGCTGTGGGCAAGTTGTAATATGGTTTGTTTAACAGGGTAAATCATGCTTTTATCACTGGAAATAAGATGTGGTGGAGACACGTTGTCATGGTTACTTAGCCATTTCCCCAGAGTCACAACACCAGTGTCCCGGAGGGGACATAATTCTATTTTATGCATATGCATGAGGCTAGCAGGTGCTTTGGCACCTTAATTATATATTTTTTAAATGGCTAACTGTAAAATAGTGACAGAAACACAGAGTAAAAAGGATAAGAAATGGACTTGGAAAGCAGGCAATAGGATTGTGAGGGAAAGGAAAAAAGAAATCCAGGTTTCTGAAGGCCTCTGCCAGAATTTAAAATTAAGTAAATAAATATGTTTCCTAATTATGTAGAAAAGACTAGGAGATACTGGAAATTATAATCTCCAGGTAGGAGCGTGTGTGAAAGAAACTTTACAGAATTGAATTCTTATATGAAATTTTTCTATAGGAAAGTTACTCAGCTGATGGAAATGGCAAGAAGAATGCGAGTGAGAGAAACAAGAACGAATAAAATATTAATAACTCTTAAATAATTCAATAAAGCCCCCCAAAACAACAATAAAACATGTAACTACAAAAACTATTGGAAACTGATTGGTATCATCAGCTGACTACTTTCATGCCTGTTCAAGAGGTTTTGTAAGTTACTGCACTTCATTTAGTTGCTGTCTCCTCATATCAGTCATGACCTACCAGCTCCTGCTGTCCCAGGTGTTAATTACTGTCCCTCAGTTAAAAAGGACTACCTATTTTTAGCTTAGTACAATAGGAAGCAAAACAGTTTTAAGGTAAAATAACTTATAAGGACAAAGATCTCCCAAATTATCTTCAGATATATCAGCTGCTCTTTAATTACTGTACATACAGTACAAATGCGTGTTTTTACAGGTAACTGATATTTAGACATTGGTTAATATGTCCAACAGTAAGATGAAATCACAAAATCTGGAAAACCTCTGAATACTGATACCTGTCATACATGAAAGGTACCATACTGGAAGAACAACCATTTACAATGAGTTCACCTTATGTGTGTCTCCTACCACTGAAACAGAAAATTTGCTTTACTACTGCTGATCTTATTAGGGATGTTTTGGACTTACTCAAAGAGTTCTGGAGTTGACAGGAGTAAACTTATTCACAGAAGGTGAATAAGCCATGAAGAATTTTTCTCAGTAATGTCTCAGATCTTCTCACTGCACTTCACTTCCTTCTGAAAGGAAACCTTTATTTCATAAAAATTTTTAAAATTTCAAAATTATTTTTTATTTGGTGGGAATGAAAATGAGGCTGTTCACATTTTTTCTGGGTGACTTTAAGTCAGATGAGGCATTATTTTGTTTTGAGGACATTCACTTGGGATGTGAGATGGTTTTATTCTGTTACATGGATATATGGAGACACACATGATCTTTCTCTCCCTCTCCACTTCTCCTCCTTCCCACTTAATTTTGGCCAAAATTGAGGTGTGTCCACAAAATATTTTCTTTTTGACAGAAAACTGCATTCCAGTGACTGTTTTTATCAAATCTTTTAAATCGCTCTGGTTTTATTTTCTTGAGCATCTTTGTTAAGAGCATTGCATCAGGCTATGCTTTCGAGGGCATTTGGCTCAGCCTCAATGCCCTTTGGTATTGTAGGGTTGTTTTTAAACTCAGGTCAAATCACAGGACCTGCAAACAGGTTTAAAAAGGGGGGAGGAACAAGCAGAGGTGTGAAGAACCACTTATATCAAGAAAAATGTTTGTGTAACTGCAGGTTTTGATAGAGCAATGATAACGTGTCCTCTGAAACACTTTATTTCTGAAGAGAAGTTGACTGTATCCAGGCCCCTCTTTCCTCAATAACTGTTATTCTGGAGCGAGCCCAGGAGGCACAGAAGCCAAAGAAGCCGCATTTATATGCAAGGTGAGAAACATCCATAATCAGTTGAAGTGAGGTGTGGACTGAAAATGTTAAGAAGCATTGTTTTCCCCTGTTGCAAGTTTGCTTAAATGTTTATGTTCTCCTGGAAATGTTTCATGACAACCAAAGCATGTTTGGCTCATGCAGGTTCTGATAAAGGTTAAGGCTCTGTGTTCATTACCAGAGTTCTCCTCCAAAAAATTCTCTTATGCAATCAAGCAATATTCATTTTATGAATGTTAGAAGCATTTTTTCCCTCCATTGTGAACTTGAAGCCTGAGAAGCATCTTGGCTGTTTTCTATGAAATTCTAGATAGCTGATGTAACTGCGCTGCTGTTATGGACACATACAATGAAATGCACATGTTCCATACAGCCAGAAGACTAAAGAAAAACACTTTGAGATATATTACACCGTTTTTCAGACGGAGTTGAACCTTCCTAAAAGGCTCCACTATGGAGCATACACACATTTAGCCCATACCTTCAGAGAGATGTGTCTTAACAATTCCCTCATGGCAGTGCCAAATGTTAAATAGAGTAGCATACTGCTGAGTTTTAGCAACTATTTCTACAAAGAAATAGTCCAAAAAAGAGTCACTTTCAGTTGCTAAGATAGCAGTTCGCCAAAGTAGTTCAAGAAAACCTGTGTGGCTGTGGCCACATTTCCTTCTGGTTCCAGATGTACCAGGTACCGCCCCCATCCCTTCTCCAACCTGCCCAGCATTGTTGGCTGGAAGTTACTGTCCTCTGGGCTCTACCAGCAAAGCTGCTCCTGCAACTCCTCCCTGACTTGTGTGGGTCCAAATGACCCATGTTAACTAATGCCATTGAAATAGTTCTTTGCTAGCACAGCTAGATGTTGGTGAGTCAGGTTACAAAGAACTCATACAGCCCTACCGAAAGGTCTGAAGGGGCACTGTGCTCCCGTAGAGACAAGGACTGTGCAGCTGAAGTGCTCTAAGGGCAGGAATCCACTGAGCTGGCAAAGACGCGGGGGCAAGGAGCATGTCTGTTGATTCTCCGTGTAATTCCTCCAGAAGAAACATCCTGATTCAGTGGAACACTAAAGCGTGTATTTGCACATCCCTGAGATGAATGGGACGGAAGCTGGGGAGAAACCCCAGCCCCACTGGAGCCCAGGGTGAAACCATTGATTTCAGCAGAGCAAGATTTCATCCCTTGTGTCTAAGTACTTTGCTGAATGGGCCCTGGGACCCTCCAGATGCTCAAAGCTAAGTAGAAGGGTAAGCACTTTTGTGTAATCAAAGACTGAGTCCTTACAAGGAGAAGTGTGGTCTTCTGTGACAGTACTGTGTCCAACACTGCTCCTATGCGGGCCAAGTGGTCAATGTACCGAACACAAAACTTAAAGCGAATGGAAATCAAGACTGTCCTCTTGCATTTGCACCAACAAATCCACCCGAGGGGCTTATAACACCCCGGTTACTACTGCATTTCAGCACCTCATGTATTTATCCTCAGAACTACTCCGTGGGGTGAGGCAGTGCTGCTAATCCTGCAGTACTGGCAGCTCAGCGGGTACAAATGGCTGCACAGTGTAATTCACCATCAGGCCTCGCTCTCCCATGGCTCAGGCTAATGCTCCTGTGCTCGAGACTGTGTCCCCTCTCACCACATGTTTTACAAAAAGCCTGTTGCCTTGTGTACACTGTAGTTTTGCTGCATAAAAAGAGCTCTGACTACCGTATTCAAACCTGTCCTAGAGACCTCTACTCTTGTGAAAAAAAAAAAAAAATCATGACATGGAGCTTTTATGGAACTACACTTATGAGAGAGGCAAATGAAATGAGTGCTGGGCTTGATTACTATGGTAGATTAAAGAGGAAAATGTTGCTTGAGAAGCATTATAGGAAGCCAAACCTTGACAATGATGAGGGACTGGGCTCCAGAAGGGGCTGGGAGGGCTCATTCCTCCCATCTCCCATCTCCGGGAGGAGGTATTGGAAGGGAATGGATATTGTACATTGTACATTGCCAGAACAAGCTGTTAGATTTGCACAGCACCTATCACCATCTGATGCTGGTTCATGCTTGAGCCACTCAGGTGCTACCTCTCTGTAGACACAACTGTCCTTAACTTTAAACTCAACCCCACAAAATCTTTTAAAATCTGAAGTACAAGTGAAGAGTTTTGCAGGAGCTGAGTGAAGCTAACTGGTGCACTTTGCTCTCCTATAGCTGAAAACTTGAAATACCATAAAACCAGAAAAAAATGTCAGAAACAGATCTTAGGAAGTTGCTTATTCTACTCCTCCTTTACCTCTATGGCATCTTGCCCGACTTATGCCACCTCTGACAAGGGCACAAGGGTCTCTACTGAAAGAAATATTACAACCTCAACAAGTAACTTTTCCCATTTCATTACAGTCCTGGTTAGAAAAGTTTCCTAAAGTCAGGCTTGCTTCTGTTATTCAACTCCTTCAACATGGATGTGGCAGAGCGTTCCTATGCCCTTTAACAACTTTTTACATGCTTGAGGACAGGTATTAAATCCATCTTCAGCCCCTTCTTCTTTAGATTAAACAATCCTAGATTTTAAAACCTTTCTTCCAAAGTCACCTTTTGCTCACCTCTTTCCTCCTCTTTGTTTTTTTTTTTTTCTAAAAGTTACCTCCTCTGTCCCTACCCAAGGCTGGACACAGCATTTCAGCAGAGGTTTATCAATTAAGAGAAAAACTACAAGATTACTTTGTAATGGAGAAACAGGATTAAAATTGCGCTGAAGTCTTACTTGCAACTTGCCACATCATTTGTAGCTGTTTAAGCACTGCACTGCACTGAACTAGACCCAGATCAGACCTTTACAGAATTTCATGATAAATACTTTTGTTTTGATCATAAACCATTGTAATTGCAATCCAAAATATTCTCTATCTGCTCTGTAATCTCTTATAAACATATCAGGTAGAATAGTGTCAAAACCTTACTAATGTCACGGTGCTTTTCATCTACTAATTCCCATTACCCACAAGGCCCATTAAACAGTCAGAAAAGAAAATAAGCTTCTTTTGACATAGTATGATACATAAATATTGATTTCCAGATGCTTTACTTCTTACAGAATTTTTCTGAGGATTGAAGTTAATTTGACTTCTTCAATAACTCCTCGATTCCCCCTTTTGCTTAAATAAAAGCACAATATTGTGCTTTTCTAGCTATCTAGTTCTTCATTCCCTCTCCACAAGTTCCCAGGAACAGTACTAATGACTTTGAGACAGCTTCAGCCCGTCCTTTAAGTATCCTATACAAAATTCATCAGACTCAAAGGATTTAAAAAAAAAAAAGAAATTAAATGAATACCCTTTACCTATTCTTTCCCTTTTCTAGGCAAAAATCTTTTTTTGTTTCTGATTTTAATCATGTCAGCTGCGTGCTCACAGCTGGCCTTTTAATTGACGAGGATGCAGGAACCCCACTTCACATATAGGCCTTCTCTGCATCCTTTTTGAGACTTTTCTGCCTCACGATCATTCAGTCAGCACTGCTCTTGGCTTACCTCTTACTCCCAATGCACATGCAGAATGATCTCTTCTTACCCTTGGTGCCTCTGCCTAATGGTGTTTCAGTCTGCGTTCCAGCTTTTCTTGTTCTGTCCTTACATGTCCTAGTAATCTTTCATACTCAGTCCATAGTATCTGAACACGTTTTCTTCCTTCTGTGCACCCCACGCACAATGCTGGTCAGTCTGTTTCCTACTGCAAGGACTTCCCATTTCCAGCATTGTCAAAGCCCCCTTGCTACCATTGAAAGCTTCTCTCGCTTGATGAGTTTTGTGGCCAGTTGTGGTGTCCCTCCCACCATGTGAGTACCTGAGTTCTTTTCCTCAATAATTGTTACCTATAAAATTTTCAGGCAGTTTTAATCTTCTCTACATGCCAGGCTTCCAGCAAGTAAATGTACCCAGACTGAGGCAACACCCCTCCTGTTTTCCCCCTGCCTGTTCTTCCTTTCATATTATTATTCCAGTCATGCGAATTATCCCACCAAGACTCTGTTATGCCAATTAAGTCATAATTTTGATCTTGTATTAAGACTTCCAGCTCCGCCTGTTTATCCCAAATATTTCTTCCATTAGTATACAGACATCTAAAGTGTTCGGTGGGTTAATTCACTACCCTCCGTGTCTCTCCTGTGACCCTATTATGAATACCAAAATGCCTGAAATTTTAGGCCTCTATCAGGCTGCTCTTGTTTATGCTCACCTTTTTTTTTTTTTTTTTCCCTAGTCAACCCCTCCCTCGATCCTACTTTAAAGCCCTTGTAACTAGGTTAGCAGTTTGTTGGATGAACAGCACGGAGCCAGAGCAGCAGAAAAGCCTGAACACCCTCCAGTAGCATCTCAGGCTATGGCAGGCAGCACCCCTTCCATCCCCAACCTGCTTCCCCAGAACAGCAGATCCAGCCAGCAGAGAACCTTCTCTCTTCCCATCAAATGAGGGTCATCAACTTTCTCAGCTATTCTTTTATTTTGGGGCTGGGCTGGCTACAAAACTTGTAGCTGAGATGGGGTGTGTGATTTTTCATTAGCATTGGGATTTGAATATCGCTTGCTCCGTGAATAACATACCTGTTCTTGATCTCCACAGGTATCATCTGCATCAGGAGGGAGCCAACTCCTGTGTCCCTACCTCTGGAGAAGCTGTTTCCTTCTCCATTGCCAGTGTTGGTCCCTGCTCTAGCTGTCTTGCCTCTTTGTGCTAGGAGATGTCCTCCCACACTGCATCCTCAGGCCCTCCTGGCTCCCTTCCCTGCAGCTCCCTGACTTGCCGCCAAAGACACCCCAGGGGTACAGGCACCTCTCCCACTGTTTGTCTTCCCTTCCCTGCTGGAAGGGAGAGAGAGGCCATATTTCTTGCAAATCCAACCCAATGCAGGGGCTGAGGCATTCAGGATCAGCATTCCCCACCTGAGATGCACCTCCCCGGTGCACACCAACGTCAAAGCTTGTCTTCATTCATGGGTGCAGCCAGACTGACTTCGCTCCACCCTTAAACCGAGGGGTAGGGAGCTGCTCTTCTCCTCTTCTCTGGGAACGGGATAGATGCTTTAAGGCGTATCTTCTGTTCATGGCCGTCAGTATGTCAGCCTGGGCACAAACCCACGATGAGATAGCTTCAGCCAGTCCTTTAAGTATCCTATACAAAATTCATCATACCCAGAGGACTTGAAAACACTGGAGGAGGGAGCCTTACAGCTTCCACATCACGGCTAGCTCATCAAGCTGACCTGCTTGGAGTCCAGGCGACATGAATGCATGTCCCACTGCTTCTCTTCATGCAGGCATGTTGTAAAAAATACACTTCAGCTTCATTTTTGTAAATGTACAAGATGACAATGCCGCCACCGCAGTCAGTCTTGTGATATTTTTTTCCCTCCAACTATGTTCTAATGAAAGAACATTTTGTTTAACATGTGAAATGGTAAATATCTCAAATCATAGGAAAACATACAATAGTTGCATTTTGTTATAAACAATGAGTACCCACTAGGAAAATACTGGAAGAATGAAACCCCTCTTCCTTTTCCTGTTGATTGTGTGTGCTATGCTTTTGGGCGAAATGGCATTTCCCTCCAAGACCTGATGCTCCATTCTTTCCCAGCATTTGCTATTGACATAACTTCCTAAGTTATTGTTATTCCTCTTATTGATTATTATTGCCAATACATGGAAGGCTTGTACCAGCATACAGCTCCTTCAAAGGCAACGCGGACATCTTCACAAGAAATCTGACCGCACACTCACAAAGGTAGGGGAAGGTGTGAAGGACCAGCATTAATAAATGGGGGTACCAATTGCCCAAGAACTATTATAGTCTATGCACCTGTTTATCTGAATGTGTTATTTTATACAGAATGAGGGAATTCTAACATTGTAGTTACTGCTGGAACTGAGTTGGGTAGATCAAAGTGATAATTACCATGTTCTAGAAATCCCTATTTTTGATGATAAGGTTTTTTAAGCCTATAACAACACACAGATCCAATTGCGAAAGCTTAAAATTGCCTCTTCAGTAGAAGCAGGGCTTTGATTTCATCTAATTTGACCCTTCCACCGCACTTATAAGTGCACTCCAGTGTGGCTAGAGATAAAAACTTTGAAATTTAAATGTGCAACTTGCAGCTGAGGTTGGATTTGCGAGCTAGGACACAGAGTACCTTTTGATGAGCAGCAGTTTTCATTACAGCTGTCAGAAAATACCTCCCCATTAGGAAGCGATGAGTACATTTAATTCAAGTCCAACCCTTCCAACACCATCACTTACAGACACTCTTCTGCTCTGTGAGTGAGGTTCTAATAATACACTGAGCCATGTGGGACACACCAGGGTGATTAATGCTTGGATGTGAACATACACTGAACAGAGTATATATTTCCCCCTTAAATGAATATATCTGGTTTTCATTGATATTGAGGTAGATTTGCTCTGTACTTGCTCACATGAGGAAGCCTAGAACTGTGGGATCTATCATTCAGTAATAGCTCCTGATAACACTAACACTTGGAACATGGCGAAGTAAAAAATGTGAATTCATATTCACTTTTAATAAACTGGGGTAATTAGTCAGTTGAAATGCAATAGAAAGTGACAGCCTGTGACACATAAAAGACTGCAGACTGACAAAGACAGAGCTATTCTTCATTGCACTAACATCCGTTTCTTCATCAACATTGAATTTTTTCAGTCTCTTGGCATTTCAATTACATTATAAAATGAAGGGCTAAAATCCTGGCTCTGCACATTTTTTCCTCTCCTCTTTGAGAATAAAGAAAAGAGATGAGAAAAACCCTCTCCACAGTTTGCTTCTGTACCCCCTGAAATAATGTCAGTGGGCCATGGCATCCATAGTACCCATGACACGTGTAGGAGAAAGTGTGCCGCCTTGACATCATCAAGGTTCTGCCGGGACTGCAAAGTCCCAGCAAAGGGATTTCTGCCTGGAAGACAGTGAGAAAGGGGCAAAATAATAGGTAAAAAAGTAGCAAAAATGTTTATGAGTAAAACAAATTTAACCACGAAACTCACAATGCCCCAAACATTCCTTTGCTCTTTGCTGGCGTCATAGGTGTTTCCCTCTGCATCCCCAGTGCCCAACACCTAAGGGGTGTCTAATGGCATAGTCAGGTAACTGATTTCTGACAGAAGGGGCTGTCACGTTTCCACCTCACCTGCTCCCCCTTTCCCCAGTGCTCCCATCCCTTGTCGGGCTGCGCTGCAGGGTGCGGGGAGCCAGGGGTGGCAGCAGGCTGGCAGGGCAGTGCCCTCGCCTACATAGGACACAGTCCCATGGTGCTCCAGCGAGAAGAGCAGAACAAGTGTGGTGATGCTACGAGGGTCAACCACAGTCCAGGTCACCAGGGTGTAAATGCAGCTCCTGGGCCAGGGTGGGAGGCCCCAGCAAGGCTTCTGCCTACTTGTCTCACACAGCTCTTTCACAGCAGCCTGGTCCCACATCCCACAGCCTTGCCTGGAGCACAGGCAGCCAAAACAGGGATGGGGGAAGAGGCTGCAGAGCCTTGTGGCACACTCAGAGACAGGACACCCCTTACCTTGTGTTGGTTCTGGTGCTTGCTGGACTCCCCTATGAGCTCACATTAAATCATTGTACCAGCATAAAACTGATTACCCCCCCTAAAAAGGATAGCTTTCTGCTTGATTAGCACACCTCTGAAGGATGTGATGGTGTCCAGAGCCGGTGGAAGCTGAGAAGGAGGATCGTGGCACCAGGAGCAAGAGAGGAGGGAAGAACCGTGGGTACAGGGGAGGGAAGGGGGGAGGAGGAGGAAGATGGAGCTGAGAGCTCGCTTTTCAGCTCACCTTTTGGGAGCAGCAGCGAGTCAGCTGGCTCTGCCTAAAAAATTCCTGATTCTTAGTTTCCCCTTTTTCATTATGATTTTTGGTAAGGTCCTCATTTGAGGACACAAATGGTGTTACCTTATAAATGTATATGGCAAACCAGCTACACTCATGTAATTTCAGCACTCGGTGAGGTTAAGCCTATATAGAGAAGCAGTACCTCTTATTAGATCACCTGAAACAATGGTAAAAAACAGACCGGCTTTTAGGCACATGAGTCCTTTGTGAGGACTGAAATAGCTTCACTTACAGCCTTGGAGAGCAGCCTGGTGACCAGAGCACTGCTACTCTTCCCACCATGCAAGTCCTCCAAAAATCTTACCATAAACCTCCAGCAGAGAAAAAGAAGTGAGAAGAAAGTATTTTTAAATGAAGAACAAATGATGTTTAAATCCTTTTTTTTAATGACATCAGGACATTTTGCTGTGCAAAGCCTCCGCTTGTTGACTGGTGAAACATCAATGACTTTCCTCCCAGGCATGCTATTTTATTAATTTTTATATATGGTTTTGAGAGCCTCGGATGGAAGGCACCAAGGCTGAGCTGTATAATTTTCTCAGAAGCCTCATGGTCTCATTTGGTTCACTCATATGTCAAAGCAGCTTTTAATTTCTCAGTTGTGGAACTCAGGTCTTAAAATACGTTAGCAGCCAGAAGCTCCCCTTTAAGTACCTGAATGAAAGGGTCAGGTTTTCAACTGTTTCTAGTCTCCTGCAGTTCCTATTGTTTTAATAGAGATGTGCTGTTCAAAAAACTTAGCTCCCAGCTGTAGGCATGAGCACTTCTACTGCTGTGACCTTATACTTCACAGCACAGGCACTACTTCTATCACCTCAGTGAAAAATGGATCTGGAGGGGACCTGTAGTCTAACTAGCATCCACAGAAAAATGGTGATGATCCGAACTACCTCCACTGCCTACCTTTGAGTCTTATTTTTCAGTGAAAAAGAAGTAATCTTTGCAGAAGTGAAATAAGCAACCACATATATATATATATTTATATATATATTGAATAGATCTTACAAATCTCAGAGAGGGTAAGAGGCAAAAATGTGCTAGCAGCACTGTTGGAATTATTCATTTGTGAACCGTTTTGTTGAAAAATACAGCCCTGAGGTGTGCCTCTCAGTCCTTTCATCTGTCTCTTAGGTGCTCTGCGGAAGGTGCAACCTGGGCACAGTGACAGGTTGCTGAAGGCACCTGTTACCTTTTCCATTCTCTAACTGGACTTCTTATGTCAGACATCTTTCTTCCATCAACAGTAAAGTGGGTTTTGGTAACTGGGTAAACCAAAATTCTGAATTTTAAGCAGTCAGGGATATGAGCTGGAACCTGTGCTCATAAACTTGAAATTCATTGCTTATAAATGCTTGTTTGTGTAAAATTTAGTCTGTATGAATTAGTCTTCCAAAAGAGGCACGAACAGATTGGGTCTGAAGCGCGAGCCAGTTCCTCAAGTGGCATAAGTATTGACTCAGGTATCGACACTGGTGAAACTAAACCATTTTACACCAGCTGAGGGCTCTGCATCTGTTTTTTTAAATTCAGGGAACTTTTCACAGAAAGGGTTTTGTTCTCACCCTGTTCAGCCAGTTCTATTCATGATCAGAAATAGAGATTTCCTCTGCCAGGTCACTACAGAAGTGAGATAAATGTGCAGATGATGAAGAAATCTTAATCATAGTTTACTTTTAACCCTTTGATTTTGTTTTTTACCTCTAGAGTTACTCATCCTAGCAAATCACCTTGACTCTGGCAGAAAAAGAAGGGAAACAAACTGGAGCCTGTTTTCACCTTAAGCAGCCAAGTGGTTAAAGGACTGGCATGTAAACAGCTCCACTACACCTATGCTGTATTATGAAGTCCAGTGGGATTCTGCTTTAATCTTGAGAGGGAGTGTGAGGGGTTTGTTTTTCACAGGGGCTTTAGCCTACAGTTAAGTGCAAACACCTGCTGAAGTACTGGTAATTAGTAGGTAATTAGTAGCTAATGTTCTTAGAATTTAAAAAGAAAAGCTTACATAAGTAATTACTTACTATTTCTTATAATGTGCTGCTTTTCCTGAGATTTCATATCCCCAGAACATTTGCCAAGTTCCTAGGTTCCTCAACATACTAAATTGTTTATTAATTACACACGTATATTGCTTGTAGAAAAAATAAAATGCATTAAAACGCTGGAAACAGGAGTGAGTTATCTTTTAAATTACAGCACAAGACTCATTGGAAATGACAGAATTTGCAGAGGGTAACAGCTTTAGGAGGAACATTAATTTGGGGCTGGGGGGGAGGATGGTGGTGGCTGGAGCAGTGAAACCAACAGCTGGGTAGCCCAGAATGCGTTCCTTTTTTCTTGGACAGGGGATAGAGACATGAAGCAAGAAGCAGCCTTTGTAGTGGGTGTTTTTCTCAAGCCAGTAAATGTTTAGCACAGCTGTGGGCCCCCGATTGGATTCATGCATTCCCAGCTCTATTCACACATTTCAGGTGTGCTAAGAGTTGGGGGCTGCTCCGGTTCTGCAGCAAAGTGGTTTGAATGGTCGTAGAAGGACCTTTTCTAGATCAATGGAAGAGCTAAAACATCTGCCTTGTCAAACTCTTTCTGCAGTCAGCACTTGCCATTTTCATATGTGAGAAGTATTAGGGCAAAGCTGTGCTTCTCTACATGCTTTAGGCCATAGCTAACACATGATGCAGCTGTTGGGTCTGTGATTGTGCTTACCAGCTGCCAGCCTCGCTGTTGCAGTGTGTGGGACAGGCCTTATACAGAGGCAGAGGAGGGGAACATCTGCTAAGGTCCATCCATGATCTGGATGCTGCTAACCATGTGTCCTCCTGTGGAACCCTACTTGCAGCCTATTGTGAGCTTCTTCCTGTAGGGCAGTAGGGTGCACACACCTCGTCCTCTCTGATGATGACTCTTCTGTGAGGTACAGTACGTACAACAGCAGGTTTAATAACAGCAAGGACAGTGTAAAGGTGAATCATACTTCTAAAGAGTAGTCCTTGTGGGGAAAAGGTTGAATTTTACCCTCCCAGCTCCTGCGCTGGGAGGTGGGACAAAAAACCACTGAGAGATCTGCCATTTTCCCTGAGCCCATGCTGTGCAGCAGGGCCCTGGAGACAGCTGAGCTCTCTCAGGAATCTTCTCATGTAGGATGTGGGCTTTTGGAAGAGCTGAGATGGGAAAATCTCCCTGCTTTTTGAGGAAGCTCACTGATTTGAAGGAGCAGCCTTCCAGACCGTGGCCCTGGTGACGGTGGGAAATGACCCCGGAGATCTCTCAGCTCCTAACTTCCTTTATCCTGTTTTACCTCTTTATCCAATTTTACCCTATTGTGGGGCAGCCTGGCCAGGGCTATGATGCTTTAACAGAAAGGTGATTCAATTGAAGATGGAGCCCCTCTTTAAAGATAAACTATGAAGCTGAAGTGCTTCTTTTATTATTACTATTCAGTTAAGTTTTGCTTTTAACTTGGCTGTGAATAAGAAAAAACAAACAAACATTCACAAATTGGACTAATTGAGATTAAAGCTGCTGGTAGGCATCAACTTAGCATACAGCTTGGGTTTCCTCAGGGTTTTAGGTCCTCCAGCATTCTTATTATTCCTTTCCAATCAATTAAGCTGAATGCAAATGGCAAAAAGTAAAATTAAAAAAAAACCCCAAACAAACCAAAAAACAAAAACAAAGGGAAAAATCACTTCCAAAAAAACCTCACCCCAAGGGTGCAGGAGAGTTGGCTGTTTCAGCCATACATAGCTCCTGAGAAAAACACCCACATTGTCATGCAGAGTTTTAATACTAGCTGAATAATCTCTTTGAGGTGTACACCTTGGAAGTCTCCAGGCCCAGCTGTATCTTAATAGCAACTAATATCAACTCCTCTCACACAGAGGCAGCAACTCTCTGAGGAGGTGCTTAAGTGCTAGGGCAGCATTTGCTTCCTGAACACCGGAGTCTGCTCTCTCCTGGCAAAGACAAACCAGGTAGTCCTTTGTCGTTCACCTTTGCTTTAGATTCATACAACATTTACCACAGCTCAGGATTTCCTGAACTGCAAATGGCGTTACTTGTCAGGACAAAGAAAACCCCAGAATGAAGGCATCCTAGGTGATGAAGATATTTGTCCTCGCAAAGCCCTGATGAAAGAGCGGCTTCGTGTCTCTCACAGTGTTTCTTTCAGTGAAAAAGTGCTAGCTTCATTTTTTAATTAAAAATAGTGCGTGCTTCATACTTACATGGTAATGATTTGTAAAAGTATTTATGTTTCCTAAATAAGCAGTAATTAAAAAAATTAAACAGCAGATCTGCGGCCCTTTAGGAGCTATTTCCTGCCACTGCGCTATGCACCAGGGATGTGTGAGGCTTCCTAATCATAGCTGGGGACTGAAGCAGATTATTTGTGCTTCAAAGGCATCGGTCTGTACATCCAAACTACAAAGTACCATCTCTGTGTTTTAGTACCAGTAGTGGTGTAGGACTGAGAACAGAGTTGTTGTGATTCACTTTAAAAGGAAAAAATGTACCCCTCAGCCCATCTATTTTAATTCCTATTTCTCATAGCATGTTTCGCTCAGAAGCAGAAGCTAAGTTTCTGTGGAAGGACGTATGGTAAGAATATTGACACAGGAGGATAGTCTCATATTGCTTGAATTGCAATAGAAAACTGCTTGAAAGAGCACAGAAATACCACCCAGCAGTTTAAGAAAAGAGGAGTAATTAATTCAAATAATTTTGAACACAAATTGGCATTAAAGTACAAACACAATTTGGCCAGGACATTGGATTAATGTACCTTGCCAAAGGGTTTAGGGCATTAAATCATCTAATCTAGCTATGCTTTCAGACCTGAACAAAAGACCGATTCTATAACTCAGTCCCCTCTGTGGACCCACTCCATGTGCCCTGGGGTTCCCAATGCAGTTTTATTTAGCTTTTCCATAAAGACCAACCTTGAATAGACATCATATTTTTACTGTTTCTCTAGCACGCTACTTAAGACGTCTCACCATGAGGACTCGATTCAGTTGCCTAACCAGAAATGTTAAATGCTGTTTACAATGCCTCATGGTGTCTGAGACATCCACCATGGATGGCAGCTGTGACGCATAACCAAGAGAAGGCTCATGGCTTTCTGGACCAAGAACTACTTCTTGTCCCATATGTCTATTGGAAATACCAGGCTGGTGTTTTAATGATCCAGGCTGGTTTTGTAATGAAGTGACAGTGCATTTCAATTCCACTGTGATAGCCAGCTTCATTATTATCAAGCAATATATTCTTACTATGCTCAGAATATTGTTTGTTTTGATTCTCTATGAAAATTTAGGACCAGACGTACAACAGTTTTTCTGAGGCTACTACATCTTCCCGGAGAGTTACTGGAGAGATGAGCTGGATAATGACATTTTGCAGCTTGATTCCTGAAAAATGGTTTGATTTCAGGTCAGCCGTTTTACTTTTGATGCAAACTGATGGCAGATAACAGAGCAAAAATACACATGTTCTTCTCCGAGTCTCAACTGATGCATCATTTACCCAGCTGATATATCAATTTGCACATGGAAAGCAGTGTGCAAGTAACACAGGACAATGTTTATGCATTGTAGGCTAATTTTGCTCTCAGTTATATCCATTCCACTCCACTCCTTTCATTGGGGTTGGCAGGTGTAAATGAGAGCAGCCGATATTTTCTCTGTGACCTTATACGGAAATGAATGAGATCCTTCAGGACTTGGTTGCCTGTACATTCATAATAATAAAGTAACTGCAATGATCATGTAATGGCTTCTTTTTCATTGCTGCCTTGGGGGACTACCTCAGCTCACTTAATTGGTAACTGGTTGATGATCCATCCTGTCAGGCTTGGCCTAGATTAAACCTGGGATAGCGGTGGGTAAAAGCTGTAACCTTATGATGGCTCTTCAGTGTTGTTTGGTGTTACATTCTTAGAGAACGGAGATCTCTTGGGTTTATGGCAAGCACGTGCACATATCTGAAATCACAAAAGATAACTACAGTTCATTAGTGTCCCATGCCTGTCTCAACAGCAAGGATCTGAACTCAGGTGGGCTGAACCCCTCATTTCCCCCATGTCCAGGCTGAGGCAGATGAGTGAATCTGTGTGGGGGAAGGCAGCGGGCCCAGGCTGCGCTCAGGAATCTTCCTCCAGGGCTCTTGAAAAGTCTTTCTGAAGCGTACAGTAAACCTACGCATGATCAACTGGACAATATAAAGTCAAGAATAGGCCAAAGAAGGGGCAAATGTTTTATCAATCATAGCACTTAATTCTTGCCTAATATTTACTGAAGCTTTCTGCTTGGTTTGAAAATGTTATTCAGAAGCATCTCTTGATAAAGGCTTCTTTTCATAAGGACTTATGGCTAAGATACATATTCACCACTACCAGAAATTTTAAGGTGTTTACATAAACAAAAAAATCTCACAGCCTGTGGTCTTTCAAGAGATGGATGAGATGAGAAAATGGATAGCACATTGAGAAAACCCACAGTACCAAGTACAGTGAACTCAAAGAGATCTTCTTCTGCTCAGTTCATGATGTGTCTTTTTTTCTGGAGAACCGCAGCTCCTGTATCCTGGTTCTCTGTGGATCACCTAACATAGCATCATTGGTTCTTTGCAGGACATCTGTCATTGTAAGAGTCTGAGAATGACAGTAGATGCCTAGTGACAGCCATTGTGTACAGCCAAGAAAGGGCAAAAATATTTCTGTTAGCCAAGCAAATCAGTTGCTTATCTTGACTGGTGGACAACAGGATGGCCATGAGCCAGCAATGTGCCGTGGCGGCCAAGAAGGCAAATGGCATCCTGGGGTGCATCAAGAAGAGTGTGGCCAGCAGGTTGAGGGAGGTCATCCTCCCCCTCTACTCTGCCCTGGTGAGGCCGCATCTGGAGTACTGCGTCCAGTTCTGGGCCCCCCAGTTCAAGAAAGACAGGGATCTGCTGGAGAGGGTCCAGCAAAGGGATGGAAGATGATTAGGGGATTAGAACATCTCTCATATGAGGAAAGGCTTAGGGACTTGGGTCTCTTTAGTTTAGAGAAAAGAAGATTGAGGGGGGATCTTATTAATACTTACAAATACTTAAAGGGAGGATGCCAGGGGGATGGGAGCAGGTTTTTTTCAGTGGTGCCCAGTGATAGGACGAGGGGTAACGAGCACAAGCTTGAACATAGGAAGTTCCATCTAAACATGAGGAGGAACTTCTTTACTTTGAGGGTGGCAGAGCACTGGAACAGGCTGCCCAGAGAGGTTGTGGAGGCTCCCACTCTGGAGACATTCAAAACCCTCCTGGACGCTGTCCTGTGCAACCTGTTGTAGGTGACCCTGCTCTGGTGGGGGGGTTGGACTAGATGATCTCCAGAGGTCCCTTCTAACCCTGACCATTCTGTGATTCTGTGAAAAAACATCTCTGGAGCAGGAGCAATCACCTGACTAAATCTAACAATCACCTACTGACTAGAGGGGGTAAACCTCTGAGCAAGTCAGATAGTAGAAGAAATAATGGGTGTTCCAAAAGTGATGGAAGTCATAAAGTTCATAATTACTTAAATGATTTCCAGGTCTTCCTAGTGATCAAAATTTGGATTTCTTGCAATGAAGGAGTTCCTCTCCTCCCTAAGTAGTGCCTTTGCATCATGTTTATGTTTATATACATGATTTCCATACTTACTATGTTTTTATGTTGGTATTTCAGGACAGTGGGTAGATTGCACTGAACCACTCAGTGACAGGATATTATAATGAAGGCAACAAGAAGAAAAGAAAAACAAATTAATATACCACTTAAGCAAGACTCTGCAAAAACTGGGTAAAAAACTTCAGCTGTGCTCTTTGGCTTACATTATGCAGTGCTCTACATCTGGAGGTGGCACCCACGCAGACCACACTGATCTCACTATTGCAATGTCTAAAACCTCTGAACGCCACCAAAGATTTCCCACAGAGAAAGCGTGCACCTTATAGAGACTGCAGCAGCATCTAGTCTTGTGTTGTTTGGTATCTTTTTTTAATTAAGGGCACATCTTAAATCCAGGCTTGGTTTTACCAGATGAGTGAAAAGCTGTAACAAAGATACGACCCTTGTTTGAATCCAGCTCAGCAAGCCTTCCAGGCCCGAAGAGCTAGCGTGGTGGGAAAGAGAGGCATGAAGAGGTGAAATGATTTCCTTGCAGTTGCACAACAGATTGGTTTTGAACCCTTGTTTCTTAAAACCAAGCAACGCTTTTTTCACTGGCCGTCCCCCATGACAGAAATAGTCCAGATGGAGTTCAGCAATGATTGCCACATGTTCAGATAGGGTGATGATAGTGCCCTACACAGCTAGCTGTAAAATAACACGGACCTTAGCCTGCACTGAGGTTACCCTGTCAGTATAGTACACTGCTTTCTTTGGTGCTCATTAGATGCCTGTAAATGCCTGTCAGAATTTATCTCCTGCTTGTTTTTTTTCATCTCACATACTTTCACAGGTCTTGTCTCTTTAACCACATAATTCAATTATTGAGCAAGAAAATATTTCCCCCTTTATTGTGATTGTTCTGTGGCTGATGATGGTGTGAGTTGCCATGATGGAGTGCACTCAAGGACCTCTTAGATGAGCCTATATATTTGCATTGCTAATTTCCTGCCTTGAGAGGGAAAGCAATGGTTGACTTTGTTCCTTCTTTGATTCATAGATCTGTCTTGTTTTACTGAGGATTGATCTGTGTGTAGGCAGGGAGGGGGACTGGATATATGGTTTGAATTGCTAGCACTTGTGCACAAGTGAAGTACCGCTTGTTTGCAGGCAGATATTGAAAAATGGGAAAACAATTGCATTACAAAAGAATTGTTAAGGTGTCTGTGAGGAAGCTCTGTGTGTAAATCCCTGCACAAATAGATGTTTTTGGTCTGTGTGGACCAGGAAAGGGAGATGATCCAAGGCCAACTTAGAATGAATAGTTTGAAGCAAATAGAAGTCATTGATAACACAAAAATAAATGCTTTGCACGGGCTTAGTGTTAGCATCAGACTCTTATGATGCTGGTAGGATGCATAAAAGCCATAAATCAATGGACTACTGAAAAGAATAATGTTTCTTTAACAAGTGGTATAAGACTTGGAGCCTTAGCCCAGACCAAGTACAAAGTAGAAAGCTTCACGAAAATAATTGAGGTCCCTGCAAAATATTTCAATTTTTTTATTGATTGAAGGCAATTATCCCTTAATTGCATATTTAAATGAGGTATTAGGAGGTTTAACTAAGCAATGCCTCTTAATTGCTGCTGCACACTAGGTGTCACAGATTGTGTTTATTTCATATGTTAATTAAAGAGAATGGGTATTTTATTTTATTGACTAGCCGGCTCTTCAGGCTGTACTGCTTAGGACCAAAGATGTCTCAGGTGTCTACAGGACCCTGGGTATTAATGCAATCATTAGAAAGGTTCCAGTTTTAAATGAAGAGGTATATCTCCATTTCATGGATATTTTCAGCCACTTAGACCATATGTAAGTAGGGGAGGGAGAACCTGAACCCAGGTAACGTTAACTCAAATGATACAGAAAGGCTTAAGTGCAGGCAAAACCACAGTGAAGGTATGCATGTCAAGAGCACAGGTCTTTTCTGTCTGTGCTGAACACACAGCTCTAAGACTGTGAAGCAGGATCTGGCGGGGCCGAGATTTGAAATACCTGGCATGATTTCCAGTCTACGGCATTAATCTTTGAGGTTTTGTTGCAGAGTTATGTGCGGTTCATACCTTGGAGTTAGCAGCCCCACCACTGCGAGGTTGGGGGAAGTGTCTGGATCCCTCATGGTAGTTCTGAGCTGGTTTTTGACAATAGCTTTATATGAATGGCGGGGTTTTCTGTAAAAAAACACTTTTTTCTCCAACTGTGTAGCTGCTGAAAGAGTAATATACAGGTAGCGCCAAACATTAAGGTGGGGTCGAGTTGTGCACTGGTGTGTGGTACCTGCCTACAGGGTTACAGGGTCATACACTTCAGGCTCTGATAGTATCCATTCTTTCTATAAAACAAAACCAATCATCTGGAGAGCGTTGAAAAGGCAAGAGACAACGTATCCTGTCTAGTCACAGAAGTACTATGCTGTATCTATATGGAGGGGGCAGATGGATGGATACTGCAAACTGGCCAGATATGAACCTTCTCTGGGACAGAAACCATACAGCTGTGTTAGTGAGGTTTGTGCCTGAGCTAATAAGGCCCACTGGGAGACAGAGCATGTTAATTCAGGAATAATATAACACTCATGCCGTCAAACAGCTTCTGGATGAGAGCAAGTGTAGCTCAGAGCATGGGCAAAAGCAACATGTCTCCCCGCACCCAGCGCAGCTCACCAGCATGGTGGGGCTGGTGAAAAATCGAAGGTGGTTTCAGGGCGTATCAGGCATGTGCCTGCTTGAGGCATGGAGAAGCTCTCGGAAATACACATAAGGAGAAGCGATCTGGAATTGGAACCAGAGGAGAGAGGATCTGCCAGAATGACCAGGGGGGCAGCCTATCCTATTATGGGAGACTCAGAAACATTGCGTATTTTGCCTGGAAAAACAGAAGCAGATGGCAGGAGCCTGAGCAATCTTTCAGGCACAGGCCTAGGGCGATGGGCTGCGTCCTTGCCCGAGGAGGCAGTGACTGACTTGCAGCAGGAGCAACGGCTCCGGCCACGTGCCAGCTCCTGGGGCTGCTGCGAAGGCAGGGTGCAAGCGAGTGGAGGAAGATGGAGGAGGTGAAGAAGCAGAATCCCCCAGCTAGTTCTGGGGGAAGAGGGTCTTGAAGGAGTAAAAGAGAAATTCACAGACCCATTCCCACTCTGCCCAAATTTTTCCTCCCCAGCGCCCCTTCCCAACTTCTGCCCGGTTCCCACCAGTTTCTGCTCCCCCACCAGCACCTCTTCTGCTGATCAGCATCAGGAAGGCTGTTTCTGTATTACTGTGTATTCACACAGGTGACATTCACATAGGTGGCATTCATCCATAAAGGTGATGAAGGCTCAGCGCCAGGAAAATTGGAGACCCATGACAGCAAAAAGGCAAAATTCACATGAGAGTGCATGGGCATAAATTGGCCTTGAATGGATTCAGGCTGGAAATTGGGTGCATCTTAACTAAACAGCAGAGCAGTGAGGTTCAGAAATGGCTTTCCAGTTAGGGCAGAAAGAAGTTAGGAAGAAAAAAGTATTCTGAAGATGGAGCTGAACTGGCTTATTTATTGAATCACCGGTTAGTGTTTTGGAGCTGGTCCTTGGTGCCAGGGAATAGCTCTTCCAGCTCTACATTCAAATCTAATATTCCACAAATTGTGTTTCTGGTGTGTTTTTCTACCTTTTGCTGAACATATATGGGATTTTCGAAGAAGCACCAAAATCCCATGGCTGTTCTTTGAGCACAGGGCATCTGGCTTTCTTTTGTGTTTTGAAAAAACCAACTGGAGCCAGTAATGATCAGATGATCATGGACATCATTTCTGCCTTCTGTCAGAATATAAAAATGCAGTGCCAGAGTAAGAACCATCAGCTTGAAGTATTGACTGGACTGTTAGACTTAACAGTGAATTTGCTCTCTTTTAAATGTGTTAAATCCGACCCTAGATTAAATTTAAACTACTTTGCTACAGCATAACCCACGAGGGACACCCTGACTTTCCATTGACTTTAATGGAGCCTCTACTGAACAATTAGAGCAAAGCACAAAATATGCAGTGTGGCTGTAGAGACGAAGTGGTTAACATCCTTTTTTTTGTGGGTAATTTCCCCTTTTAGTTCTTACTGTGTCATTATAATTAGCAAAGCCCAAGGGTTCAAATCTGAGATAACAAAGGGCAGCGACATGATAGTTTGTGTGTTGTTACTGCTGCTTATTACATCTATCATTATCATCTCACCGTGACCTTGGGCTTCCCCCGCTGGTTTATCATCTCTTCTCTCCATCTCATCTGTCTGCTGTAAGCTCTTTGGGGCAGATCTGGTAGTTTGATGGTCCAGCACTACAACAACAGGACTTTATTCTACATTGAGGCATGCAGGAGCAACAGTGATGTAACTTGTAGAAAGAGGGCTAAGAGATGCACGGTTTGATGGCAGGTCTTTTGGAAAGGCAAATGGTGCCATGTCGAGTGTGTCCTCCTGGGGGCCTGCAGCTGATTGTTGTAGGGCCAAACAAGGGCTGAGCCTTATATGGCAGCATGCTGCAGGACTGGGAAAAGAACACCTCTGGTTTGCCTCAAAATACAGGCTGCTGCGCTGTGGACATAGGGACACACCAGATGGGCTGGTGCAAGAACCCATGGGGAAAAGAGGAGGCTTGGATATACCTCCAGTTCAGTTTCGAGAGAGAGTTTAACCACGGATTGATCAGATTAATCAGCAGGACATTTCCCTCCAGGACAGACCAGCAAGCTGGGAAGTTTGAATTTTCTCATCCTCCGCTGCAGCCCGTCACATCCTCTGTCCAGGCACAGCAGCTGCAAAGGCTTCAAGAGCTGGTGGCACATTGGTGTCTCCCATGCTCTGCCACCAGCAAGACACAGCTGAGTCTCTGAAAAGCTGAGATATTTTTGTCTAACTAATGTCTTTGGGCTAATGCAGGGGTGCGCGGATGGAACAGCAGCTTCTTAACGATTAAAGGAGAGATCAGATTGGACAATTTACAGTTCCCTTTTGGCTGGAAATCTGTGGAACAATACGTTGTCCCTCGCTGGGCAAAGACTTCTGAAGAGCCCATAATTTAGCCCATAACATAGGAGAGGTTTAATATTACAACATGCAGCACAATGGCTTGAAGAGAACCAGACGGGTCTTGACATCACCAGCCTTTTCTTCCCTTCTTCAATTCCCCAGCGCGGTTGCTATTGTTCGAGCCTCATCACTAATGGCATTGGAGAGGGATCCAGCGTCGGCCAACTGCTAGGGCTCTTACCACTGTATCATTATTTCTGCTCCTAGTAGATCTAGACAGGACCATGATCAAAATATCATGGGCTGCCAGCAAACTTCTGCTGCCGTGAGAGGAGCTGAACTGCTGTTTGTGAGGGGAGGATGGAAATTTCAAAGTTAATGTGGTTCCCATCTCTGGAACTATTTAACTGTAGCATACAAAGCGCTCACAGTACACCGGGAATTCAGTCGTTTTATGCAGGTTAGCCTTACGATGAAAAATTTTATATCAAAATGTTTAACTTCAAAAAGGGTTAGATTCAATTTCCTGGTGAAGGCTCGAGTCAGTTCTTATTTTAATCTCACTTGTGTGCCTGCCCCTAGGTAAAATGTCATTGTATTGTCACGTTTGATTGTAATAATCGTAGTCATTTGGCCAGCAACAAAATCACAGGCCTGAACATTCCTGATGATTTAGTCCAAATTCAGATCCAGATATGTCGCCTGTCCCATTTTTGAAATGAGCGGAGCCATTGATTTGCACCTGGATCATCAAATTAGGATGCGACTCTGTCCTCTGAGGTCCTTGCTTCTATCTTACCTTATCTCCCGCTCCCCAGACAACATTTTTCCTGCTTAGGGCAGCTGCTCCAATGACTGATTCTGAAGCTGCTGAAATAATGCAGACTCTTCCCCCGTCCAGAGAAACCAGCGGTGCCACATTGTTTGTGTCTTTCCTTTCATAAGTAGTCCATGAATATGCTTCCTTAAGTCACTGAAGCAAAATACTTCCAAGAAAAAACTCCTGTCTTGTCTTTAAGAAAAATATTTGGACTGGTAAAATGCATTGTACTATGAAGGATAGTTCCAATTTACAGACTCATGAGCTTATGAGTGGAATAAGCCTCCATCCTTATCTTTATGTTACAGCAATGGCACCCACATACGATAAGTCTTCGCTGGCAGAATTTTGAAAAAGTAATTCCAGTGCAGTGAATATAAAATAAATGCTATCAAGGAAAAATATTTTTTGCTCCCCTGGAATAGAAAACATTATTGAAACTGTTGGATGCCTCAGGAGTCTATTCATGCAAAATCTATTTCTGCAGTCAAAATATATTCTATTCTGCAGATATTTTTTCAATATGTGACTGAGACTTCAAGACAGAAAGAAATAGCCATTTTGGCCAGGAAAGAACTGGCATGCGGTCTGGTTTTAGGTGAGCGTAGATTTTTGCATGAAAATTATAGTAATTATGGGTATTTGTAAACAGCGATTTTTGCACTTTAACGGCCTAATCGCATGGTCAACAGCTGGAAGTTGCTCTATGCAGATTCTTACCTAACACATAATAAAAGTCACCCTTTGCTGCATTTCCACAAAGAACCAAATTATAGCACAAAAGAGACCTGCCAAATGCAATCTTTCATCCTCTTCTGCTTCTTAAAGAGGATGTTTGAATATTCTGATTTTAAAAAAGGGATAAAACAAAAGAAAAAATAATTTATGTATATCTAAAACACGTGTCTAAAGAAAAAACGAATGGAAAATGCTGATGTATATGTACTACTTAGCCATTTATTGTAATATATGCATTTCCTTTGCATTTGAAAGTTCATATGTCATGCATGGTACACATCTGTTCCTTTCATTTTTAATTCTTTTTTAAATACATATTTTTAATTTCTCCCTATTGTTTTCTCAAATGGTTCCACTACAGCAATTTAAAAGCATATCCAACAAGCAAAACCACACAAAATGACTCTTGTCATGTTGAAAATCTTGGCAACCTGATGAAGAATTTGCTATCTAACGGGAAAAAAAAAAAAAGAAAGAAAAAGAAAGAAAAAAGAAAACCAGAACAAATCCAACCAAACCTGTCTTCACCCTAGACTGCTGGGAAACACCTCAGTTGAGTCTCTTGGTCCCAGGTGTCCCAATCCAGGCATAGCTCAAGCAATTAGAAGGTGCTCTAGTTGGCGTTGGTGGTTTACATTAATCTTTTTCTTTGCATTTAGAAGTGCCTGGGAAATAAAAGGGCAGTTGGTATAGCTCAGCTGAGAAATGGTAACTTCAAATCCTTAATTTGCTTGTGATGAACACCCTTTATCTTTAGGCTTTCTAATAAGATGCTGTCAATATGTATCACTTCTAATCTTCTGCATCTTTGCCTGTGTTTGTCTGCTGAACATTGGCTGACAATTGTGCTCACAATTTGCTATAACCGAGTTTTCAAAAATGAGTGGATAAAAACTCATGATACACCCACGGCTTCACCGAGAGCCGGGCTGAAATACACAACTCCAGCCCTCTCTCTTTCTTGCCTTCATAGCTACTTCCCTTCAGTCAACTCCCTAATAGTTATATAGATTGTGTTAATAAGCATTGAATTATACAAAGCGGCACGCCCATGGGTTAATTTGTGTATGGAATCAGTGAGTTTGTGCATGCAGTTTATAATGTCAACACTAACTACTGGAACTCAAGTATGAATTTAGTCTACGACTTGCAGTGGAGAAGAAATGAATGCTAGGGAACTATGGAGGAGTGAAAACCATTAAGAACTCCAAAGCCCGTACAAAAACCTACATTTTAAGGGATCAGCAGCAGAAATCAAAACCACCTTGTCCCTGACTCCTGGTTTGAGGTAAAACAGAACCAATTTTTCCTCCTCAAAGAGGTAAAAGAGAGCATATGTCATTTGTTTTAGTGGCCAGCCTAGCCCAAACCACAACCCTGGCACACGCCGTTTTATAGGGTGAGGGTGGGATGCCAGTCTTCTGGGGCTGCGACTTGGACCCGAGCATCCCCGCCAAGCCCCAGCTGAGAGAGAGCTCAGAGGCACGGTCTGGCAATGCTATAGCATAGAGCAGGTCCCACATAGCTCATACCAGCCTGACATCTCGGGCAGTCACAGCTGCTGGTGGAAGTTGGGTGCAACTGGGCCAGCAGTGAAGGTTACCCGTGCTTTCCCACGCTGTCACAGGGACTTCCCAGCTGCTGTCCAGGTTGGGCAACACAACTCTCACGTTGCACTTACAAGTCTTATGCTGAGGCTCAGTCTTACCCCTTCCTTAACCCTCAAAGCTGTCCTCCTTTCTGTCAGCAGGCGCTTGGCATATATTTGGGTTCATTTTGCTCTTTCTACCTTTTTGCCACTGTATATGTTATTCCTTGTTAATTTATGAATCGCTGTGAGTCTTTGGCTTGAGTCTTATTAAATATTGTGCATTTTAAAGGTGTTTAGTTCTTTCATTGCTAGTATTAATCGCCTCACTATCAATTCCCTATTCCCATCTGTTGTTTTGAAATAGCATTATATATTATTATGCCTCTTCATTGCTTCAGCTCTCTGTCACAGCTGACTGGCTGTTTACCTCACCCTCTGTGGAGCTTCCAAAATCCTTTTTCTCCCTTGTTCTCATGGCAATGCTCCAGTTCCCTGAGTCCTGGTGTGTTCATCAGAGGTTCTCCTGAGTAACCTTTAGGGCATCTTGCTCTGTAGTTTTAACACCTCTCTCAGTTTCTCTCCCTCTTCCTCCCTAGCTACCTGTCCTGTCCCTCTGCTAAACTGCCCTGTAGTAGCACCAGAAGAAGTGGATTCATACCTGTTACTCAGCCACCAGCCTGGCATCTCATCTGAAATCACCAGGGGGAAGAAGAGCCATAGCTGACTTACTGGGAAGCCTCCACTGACTCCCTTCACCTCTGGCAGATCCCCCTCAGGTTCCCCAAGAGCACCCATGGGAATTGATTAGGTATTTCATGGCAAAATTACCTTGGAAGTTGTTGTAGTATCCCATTTACTGCTTTTCTTTCCTGCTTATCCTTTCCTTCTCCTATAGCATTTCTGTGCCCTTCTCCTGCCTAATTGTCTTCCCAATTTTATTATCACTTTTTTCCTCCATGCTAATAGCAGGATTGTTTCCAAGCTGTTTTGTCACTTCTCTACTACACCTATTTTCTCCTCCAGCCATCTAACCAACATATTTTATGGATGCTTCCAATATTCATGACATCAAATGTCATTCCCACCTGTGTTTCAGGCTGTTTAATTTCTAGCATCTGAAAAAAACCAAGGTATTTATGCTCCAAAGAGACAATAAATTAATTAATAAAGGGTTTTTTTCCATAGCCTTTCATAGGACCATCCATAACTTGCATTTTACTCCTTGCAGTGCTGAGGGCTCATGAGCAGAGATGGTAATAATGGTAGACATCACTTCAGCCAATGTATCCCAACAGTGCCATCTCTGCAATTTCTTCTCTGCCCTTCACAGTGACCTTGTCCTGCACTGCCTGGATGAATTCCTGCT